>NC_092676.1:19712506-20015536 GCF_964355755.1 Antedon mediterranea
ACAATTGTGTTACTGTATTATGTATATACACATTATTTATAAGTACGTTTATTAATATTGTTGTGTGCTGTAGTGTCCTGACTAACGTATTATTAAAATATTTTTTTGTTATTACATGCCGCCCTACTGTACTAGCTAGTAGGCTAGGCAACACTGAATACTAAATATTATGATTCCCAATAAAATGAATAGAGTTGGATTTTCTCTAATGTAGTAATAAAGGTTATAACAGGCCAGGCCTAGTTAGGGGTATTTCAGCTTGTATCATACAGTACAATATACAGTACAGTATACAGTAAATAAACAATTCATTTGTATTTTTACCTACCTACAGGTCTATAATTGGAGTGCAATTATGATAATTGATGGACGGGATAAGCAAATGTATTTATTGATTGGAATGGAAGCGCAAATGTTAGAGTCAAATTATAATATTAAGGTAACAGATACTGAGCATTGCTATTTTAAACTGTTGATCAAACCTACATAATACATTATACTAAATTATTATTTTGTTTTGAGGGCAGATAAACATGTGCTTATTCATTTTCCTTTTTTCAGGTGAATAGAAAGATACCCAGAGTACTTTATAATAGATGCTACTTGGATCATGCTTGCACGATACATTTATGCAGTATACTAAGACACCAAGTATAGAATGAGCGCAGACAATTAAAATTACAGAACTAAATATTTATGAAGAATAGTAAAATATGCATAATAGAATTCTTTAGACGCGAGTGCTAGGGTTACAGTCATACTGTAACTATGGTAATGTACTACCAGACAGTACACTAGTAGCAGTGCATCATATAGTGTTTGTTTTTAACCATCTAAATGGGTCTGGGTATATAAACAAATAAACCACTACTGTACTTCTTTTTTTATTTATTTAGCCAAATACTATGTACAATGGACATTTATGAAAGAATCCATCTCTTGAATATGATGGAGCTGGCTGGTGTTGATAGAATTAAAATGTCTCAGGTCTAAAAAGTAATTTATGTCCTGTTTGAAAAATCCTGCTTGTTCCAAACTCATTATGATGCATTTGTTCAATAAAATTCATTCCACACACTATTTCTGCCATATAATT
Source organism: Antedon mediterranea (assembly GCF_964355755.1). NCBI lineage: Eukaryota > Metazoa > Echinodermata > Crinoidea > Comatulida > Antedonidae > Antedon > Antedon mediterranea. The sequence goes on from NC_092676.1 coordinate 19,713,603, forward strand.
TGATGTTTACAATTTTATTACTAGTACTATTACAGTTCTTCAAAGCCATCTCATGTACTGTTGATTCCATAAATCTGCAAAGATAAGACCAATAAATGGATGGAAATGTACTATTATTTTTATTCAATCCTACCTCTAGGCCCTATAGTATTATATTTTATGACTTGGTAACAAACAGAAAGAGGTTATTATTTAATTACACTACAGTTACTAACTAAACTATAATAATCCTCTCGGCCTCACCTCCTCTGCTCTACTTTAATTATTAGTATTATTATATTACTATATTAGTCAATAACAAAAGTCAGAGCCAAAAACAAGTTCAACACAAGCTTACCTTTTTTATTTACGTCGCCTTTTACATACGTCTACGCCCGCGCCTTGTCCACTTCCTGGAGGTTCGTCGGTGGACCGGCGACTGCTACTCTCTTGTACTGTAGGCCATGGAGTAACTCCATGTGTAGGCCTAGCCTACTACTAGCGAATTTAGAAGAAACTATAGTCTACTAGACCTAGCCTAATTTGTAGTCTGCGTGAGTGGTTTAGTGTGAGAAGTACAAATACACACTTTCTTCTTTTCACGTACAATCTTTGCAGACATAACTTTTTATTGATTTGTGAAATATCGATATTTTCTACGACTGCAGCAACAGGGAGCTTGCAACACGCGAGTCTCGTGTAGCATGGGTTTGTTTATTTTTGTTTTGACACAGTCCGCGAACGAGACAAGGCGGTGATTGGACTGTATTAAAATTCATTAAAGGAATACTGAATTAGTTAATTTTCGACATACTATGTATTAATTATATATCAAAGAGTTAAATAAAGTCATAAAAAATATTAATATATTTACACATTCTGAATTATAAGCCAATTAATGTTGTCGCCAATGGAGTTCCACCATTTTTAAATATTACCCAGAAGCCGCGGGAGCTGGTGGGACGGAAGTACCTTCATCCGGGTATTTTTAATTGTGTAGCACTGTGTGCACATGTGTTTCGTATGCGTTTAGCTGTAATATCGAAAACAACAACGATTTGTTTATCCTAATTAAATTGATTTTTTCGAGTAGTATAGATTCTTTCTCTATTTCATTTGTGTTTGTAATTATCTTGGAAGTTATTGGTGATTTATCAAAACAAAAAAAATAGTACAAAATGGTGTTTTGTATGGCGTTTGGATGCAGCAATGCATCGGATAAGAAAGGCAGGAAGTCCAAAGGAATACGCAATGTTAGTTTCCATCGATTGCCGTTAAACAATAAGGATTTGCTAAAGAACTGGGTTGCAGCCATGAAGTTGGAAAAACCGCACATTAATATTTATTCCAGAGTATGTAGTGACCATTTTGAAAAAGAAATGTTTGAGGATGACTCCGTAAAAAGTCAGTATTGTTGGTGCGAAGTCTAGGCCTACCAGGCGGTTGAAGCCAAATGCTGTACCTAAACAGTTTGTTTTCAGTAAAGCGGTTAGCCAAGCAAGCCAACAAAGACAGGAACGACAAAAACTACTGACACAAAAGCGATGGCCCAAGACCAAAAACAAGGTACGTAACATACCAAATTCTGCTTTTTGATGTTCGGCCATACATTGAGTGAGAGGCTCCTAGGCTAGCTAGACTAGGATAGTAGAGGCTAGGCCTAGTTAGTACTGTAATACTAAAATAGTAGGCTACTACTACTACTCTAGCTAGTAGGCCAAGGAAAGTAGGTTACCGAGGTGAACGGCCAAACACAAGACTAGGCCTAGGGCCTAGGCAAAAAAAGTGTAGGCCTACACATTTATCTCAATTTAAATTTGTTATATAAATCTTTAGTTTATTTATATAGCCTAGTACTTATTTTATTTTTAAGACCATCAACTTGGAGAACTTAGTGGAAAGTGAGAATGCAGAATTAATGAGTGGATCTACAGTTGACACAGCATTTGATGAGCAGATGGAAATTCCTGTTGAGGTGTGCAACTGTAGACATGGAACTAAAATCAGCAAATCAACACAGGTTTGTGGTACTTAAAATAAATAATCTTTATTCTATATCTTTATTGGCCTAATGTGATAACAGTTTGGGGAAACTCTAGTTGAACTAGTTATGCCAACCCCTTCTTTTACTGTAGACGGACACTCTGGCAGACCAACTGAAAATCCAACATGACCATTCATATGCGCGAAAATAATAAGGACGGACACCACAAAATCTAAGACTACAACCTCCAAATGCAAATTAGTGCCAACCAAGAAGTAAGAGGAAGATGTAAATGTCGTGGGAGTGACTACAGATAGACATGTCCAAATTGCAAGTGACATGAATAAGAACTACCCCGAATTAAAACATGAGTTTGACATTTTTCATGTTGTTAAAAGCGTCACCAAGAAGCTTAGAGAAAAATCGAAGAAAGAAGGTTGCGAAGACCTTAGATTTTGGATACCGTCCATAAAAAATCATCTGTGGTGGTGCTGTGCTTCCTGCAATGGCGATTATGCTGTAAGTTATATTAAAGCTGTTTTTTTATTACGATTTGTTTGTATATACTGTATTGAAGTACAGTATGTGTTGTACATTCTTATTGATTATTATGTTAACATTCATTTATGTTAATAGTTTTCATTTAATAGTTTATACTATATTTCACTTTTAGGACCTTAAGGACAAGTGGCTTTCTTTACTACAGCACGTCTGCAACATCCATGAATGGGCTAGTGCAGATAAATTCCACAAGTGCAGTCACAACCCACTATTGGAGGACATGCATGAAATTGAATGGCTGACACCAGGTAGCGATGCTCATGATGCACTTCGGGGTGTTGTTATGAACACTAAATTACTAAAAGATATGCACAAGATGACACTTTTTAAACACACAGGTATGTATGTAAAAAGATATATGAAATGTACTATTTTTGCTGTGGGATCATTCGAATAAATTAAAGGCAAAAGAAGCCCTGTTATACTAACTACATTCTTTAACATACAATAATAAACACTATAATATAACAATTTTTATAATAAAATTAATCTTCTTACAGGATCGCTACAGGTTTTTCATGGGATGTTGTTAAAATATTGTCCAAAGAGGGAACGCTTCAGCTATGAAGGCATGAGAGCCCGTCATCAATTGGCAATTATGGACCACAATGAGAATGTTGGTAGACAGCAAGCAACTACTGAGGAAGGTAAGTAGTTTTATAAGAGCTTCTTTAATTTGTTGATTAGTAATCTATAAAGACATATTTACAATGAGGAATAATTATGTGCATTTCCTAACAGGCACTCTTCGATTTGGACTGGCATTTCCCAAACGCAAGAAGCAGTGGGTATTGAAGAAAATTTATGTAGACAAAACCTTCGAATTTAGAAAGAGACTGATGGAAATGGTGTGTGACCGACGTGAAGATAGCGCTATAGTTCTAGGTCAACGTTATGTAGACAGACCAGATCTTCCAACAAACATTGCTTCTTCTGAGAAACCAGAGAAAGAAGATGCGATTGAAGATTTTAGAACTAGGTTTCTGCTTTCATAGTGTGTTTACATTAAAACCAACAAAGCTAATTTATGCTTATTTTGTTTTGTAAAAAAATCTTTTTAAACTGCTAAAGATGAAACCTTACATATTATATTATTATAAATACTATTTCTTAAATATTTTCTTGATGCAATTATTAGTGTATAGTTTTTGGTTGAATTAATAAAAAAAAGGCATTAAAGGAAATACTCTGAAAATAGTGAATAAACTAATTTTACCGATGCAAAAATGTTTATTATAATAATTATTGTGTTGTTGTGCAATTGCTGTAAGATGACGCTCAGTAACTTTCTGCAAAATACGTCTAATTATATTTCACACATTTGGCCGGCCAGATAATGACTACATATTGATTGGATTTGATTCTTCCCTGTTTTGGAACAGCTTTTAATACAATGCTTGCATACAAATAATAAACAGAAAACACTTGTTACTGTTTGTTGCTTTTAATTTTTATTTACAAAAAAATGTTATTATTTGATGCATTCGATATTTAAATGTTATGATTTAACATCTTGATACCATTTATGATTTATTCGACTTCTTTAAATCCAACATAATTTCCATCAATGCTAGGAAAGTCCTTTCTGATTTTGTTTACGACGCAGGCTGGGATGACTCGTCGTACGGCTTTACCGAGGCGGTCATGCACCCAGCAGTACAGTAGGTGAACTGCCTGTACGCCTGAAGGCGAAATGTTTCGTTCGGGATCGGGTCAACGATGCTGTCTCGCCTAATGTCTGTCCGGGCAACAAGTGCAGTTCTAATTACTGCAGGATGTAAACATACAAATTCGAATTCAAAATGGTCTAAAATGCATGCCATTTCGTTTTCTGATCCTATGTTCATCTTCGCTCGTACATTTTCAATTTCCCGACAACAAAGGCATTCCACAGAGTGTCTATCAACTCACACCCGGGCTCACACCGTCTGCATTGGCACCATTCCTCCTTGTTTACTTTCCTCCATTCTATATCTTCTCCTTCATGTGCGACAATATTATCTAAACCTTCTATTTCCTCCACATCTCTTCTTCTTCTTCTTCTGGGTTCTAATTGGTAAGGTTGTAATCCGTGATTCATCTTAATTTAGCTCTGTGTATATATAGGCATCCACGCTCTACGGGCAGTCTCACAGTTGGATGATTTTCTCTGTCAAACCAATGACGTCACAACCTCGTTTTCGTGTTAAACATGGCGGCTCATAGAGAATCCGCGGTTTTTTTGAAAAATCTACACTTCAAAATCGATTTTACTCTAAACAACAATAAATTTCAAACAAATTTTACCGCACTTCGTTTTATATGAATTATATCTACAATGCTACACATTTTAAAAGAAATAATACTGCATTCCTTTAACCAATCACAAAACGACTGCTGCCGTGGCTACAACCCCGGGTGTTTCAAACTCTAAATTTGACGATCTCGTACGTGCGTATAGAACGTTCATAAAAATTAAGATGGCGTACCAGTTGGTCGGCCATTTTGCGGACGTTTTATACCAAAATTTAATTTGTTTATTTCTTAATTTCTACTAGGTATTTGAATCTAATTTTTTGTGTGCTGTTTATTAACATTAAAAGGATTCATACAAAGTCCTTTTTGTGAAATTTTAAAATCCTTTCATATCCATTTTAAGCGCTCATAAACTGAGCGACTTACTTGGCAAAAAAAACGCGCTATTTTTAACTCGGGCCATATTAAAGATAAGCTTTTGTGACGTCACCAATATATAAATTTGGTTAGACATCTACATTATATGATCGTGAGATCGAATCCAAAGATCGTCACATTGCTTGTGTGGCAAAACAGTTTGCTTACGTTTGCCTCTTTCCACTCAGGTGTACAAATATTTTCGCTTAGATATTACTAAATCTGACTTAGGCAAATTCAAGGATTTAAGGCAAAGTTAAGACGATTTATTTGCTAAGCAAGTTTGATAAATCCGGCCCATGGTATATTGTCGAATGTTTGTTTGTTTGTTTTGTTTGTTTTTTATTCGGTACTCAAGAAATACAACAAAAATACCAGGATGACCCATAAAGCTGAAACAGCTTAATTCCAATGGGGTCCTTTAAACAAGCAAGTTAGATAATAAAGTGTACATAAACGTATACGAAACACAACTGCAACATAATGGTTTGGTTTCTAGACGCGTTTGATACAAAACATGACCGGGGTAACAATGTGAAGACTTATACTTTATGCATTTAACATTATATCAGATCGACGTATTATTATTATCTATACAGATCTAGGACAATAACTTAACAATTTTGAACGTCATCGTGCAAAGTATACACTACAAGAAAACCAAATGTTTTGAACGCATTTGCCAAGTTTTGTTTAAATATATTATATAAACCATTCAAGTTAGGAGGATGAAACCATAAAATATGATTTTACACACATTTGCCTAGCTATACATAGACGGCCAAAATAAAGCAGTAAAATTACCGTCTCCGTTCTCCATCCACAGTCGTACTGATGGTGTATTTATGTTTTGTTGACTGCGTATAGTTAAGGGGATCCACCAAACGTAACTAAATTTGAAAGAAAAATAGTTATTAGATATTCCTGTATTTATGCTTAAAAGTGTTAAAAATATAAAATAAACGTCATCCATATGATGATTAAAATATTGGTACATTTCCGTTTGTAGGATTTTCGCAAATTAAAACTATGACATACAGGGACGTAGGCCTACCCAGCATAAATTAAACACAGTATAGAATAGTCATTGGTGCTCCAACAGCCTCCCCAGAAGCATGTCTAAATGAAATTGTTCATACAAAACAACAACTATTACTTTACCCTAAATCGTCATATTTTGTAGTGAAATTAGCGTCTGGGTTTATAAGAAAGTGATGTTGGGTAGCAGTGAAGCCAGCCTCAGGGCCGCCATATCGTCGAGTGAAGTTGACGGTGGGTAAGCCCATTTGTAAGGTCCACGTGTGCATGATGGTTTTGACGTCCATGTCTAAGTTGTCTTCTTTCACTACCTATAATTAATTGATATTTTATATCATATTATTATGCAATTAAAACATTTACGGGACTGCGACGATCAGGCCCAGTTTCGTCTTCTGCGTTGGCCGTTCTTATGCATTTTAGCACGATTGTCTCTCAATTTCAAGAAATCGGCTGCAAGATTTTAATTCAGAAAGTTAGGTTTTTTTAGTTTCAGTCAGGTTGGTTATTGAGAGAGTTAGGTTTAGCAATGGTCTTTAAATGGACCCGTGTTTGTCCGTGGCAACCATTTAAACATAATTATTCATTGATGTTATATAAAAGGGTTAGCCCTTCCTACACTATCAAACTTTATGTGGCAACAAAAATATGATGTGCCCATATATGGACATGATGATGTCATATCACTACCATATTTGGGCATATCACTACCATATATAGCCACATCACATCAAGTTTAATACTGTGGACAGAGTTTAACGTGTGCGTGCCAACCTCATTAAAACAGTCCCAGAGTTGGTCGTTATTAGCATTGCTGTATTTGTAGCGTTGCAAATATATTCGAAGTCCTCTGACAAACAAATCGTCTCCAAGAAAATCTCGACACATTCGAAAAATAGACGCACCCTGTAAAAATATGTATAGATCATATAAATTATGGCATTTAACTATTGTGCACTATTGGAGTAGAATTATAGCTTGTGGTTGAGATGCCTGGCTACCGTGTCAGGGTTCAAATCCTGTCAGATGACCGGATTATTCTAATGACCAAAAACAATTCCCCTTCCAAATACTTTGTATGTAGAGAATATTGTGTTTATTGTGAACAGGATTGCCACCTTTTATTTTAATTTCTTAAGGTTACCGTATCATTGCCAATTTGTCTAAATACATAACAACAGAACTATTAAGTAGCATTGATGCAATAGCATAATATGATATACTCATTGGTCCATTTGCCACAATGTTGTGATGGCATTAGTTACTATTCGCTATGCATGATTAGTTTCTAGAATGACGTAGGCCTAATGCATAACGGTATTGTAAAGTACGAATGAATTTTACTTCATGGGAACGGCATAGTATAAGTTGGAGAACCCTGGCATCATAAGAATACATCGACCGCCATACTTCTCTCTAAGTATAGTAAAACGGACACTTTACTCCAAAATGTAAACAACAAGTCCATACCTTGTTGTATGCTATGATATCAAACTGCTGACTAATTTCTTCAAACGTTTGCACACGAGCCAGTACCGGTCTTGAGGAGCTTAACGAATCCGAATCAAATACCGAATGTAATTCACGAGGCAAGAACTGCTGATCCTGAAGAAAACGAATATTATATTTGTTTTTTATATGCTATATTTTCACGTATATTTTTTTCATATTTAGTCATAGAACCAGTTTATCATTTATTATATAATAGTAATCAGTTATGTCAACAAATAAAAGGGTTTGCTATTTTTCCTAAATGTCTACTAGGCCTATAGTACAGGGATTTTTTCGGGAAATAGTAAAATCTCGACTTTTTAAAATATGTTGAGATAACATGCGCAGAACACATTATGTGATTATGCGCATGTCAATTATGATAATAATAGTAACCAATTAAGTCAACAAACAAGAGTCAAATTTTGCTTCTTTCGAAAAATTCCCTGTACAGTTCTATTAGTATTAGTATAGGGATTTTTATCGGAAAATGTGATTTTGCGCATGTCCATTTTTAATATAATATTGCCATATATGCGCATATATTGTGTTATTACTATCTTACAGAGCTATATAGTGTAATCAGTTATGTAAAAATGTAACATTTTTCGAAAATTAAGTACTATATTGCACGGGGTTTTTATCGAAAAATGCCCAAAATATTTACTTTTTAAAATTCAATAATTATGTGATAATATTGCCATAGGCCTATATGCGCATATATTGTGTTATTATCATATTATAGAGCCATAGTAACTAGTTATGTCAACAAATAAAATGGTCGAAAATTGGCCATTTTTTCATCTACTGTACTAGTACAGGGATTTTTTTCGAAAAATTGTCAAAATATCCACCTTCAAAAATTCAATAATTATGCGATAATATTGCCATACGCATATATTGTGTTATTATCATCTTATAGCGCTATAATAACTAGTTATTTTTTTTTTCTCTTTTGTGGCGTTAACCACTATTTATTCATTTCATTTCATCAACAGATTAATACAATTATTTCTAATAATAATAACTATTCATTGTTATTCTTACTTTTGTTTGGTTTATATATATATATTTTATTTATTTTTTGATTTTATCAACGTTACTGTTCTTGGAATCAGAACATTAATATTTCTTTTCTGTTATCCACCTTTTTTCATAATTTTCTAGTATTTTTTTTTTGATCTATAATTCTCAACATCTAAAATTGTGAACACTTAACTAATAAATGTACTGTAGAAGATACATTTACTAATGTTGTATAGTTATTTTCGGTAGTATTTTTTGACATATAATTCATTTATACCCTATATACAGATTATATACGTTATTTTAAAATACGAATATAAAAAAAAACAAAAACAAAAATATTAAAAATGCTTTTCTTACTCCTGTGTCTAGATTTATGTCTCATGGTTATATTTGTTTGCTTATCTTCTCGTGCGTTACTTATGTTGCGTTACGTTTCTTTTTTGTTTTCAATATTAATTTATACAATTTTTTTTTTTTAAATTGATATTCCATATAAGATAAAATGAAACTGCCTATGTGTATTACAACATTATTATGTAATATATTTTAAATAATCAGATTCACATCAATATAAATTATAATAGGTGGTTAAGGTAAGATCTTTTGTTTTTTTCCGCCATAAAAAGACGAGACAATGATCCGGTCCATTTGTTTACATTTTTCAAATTATGTGCCTTGTAAACGCAGAAGCATCCAATAGAGAACATGTGGTCTACATATTTGTTTCCTGTACCTAGTACAATGTTTCGATAATTTGCCTCGATCCCAAATTTGTGCATGGTGTAAACGTTAATATATTCCCATAAGGGTTTTACTTCAGTGCATTCATAAAAGAAATGGGCATCATCCTCTATACTACGTTGCATTGTAGGCAAGTAGGCCTATCTGTGTTGCTTATTTTCCATTTTAACAGCCTTCTTTTGGTAGGTGTTATACAATGCAATAGTTTGATGTTCAACTGTTTAAGTTTATTATCTTTAATATATATAATAACTAGTTATGGCAAAAAATAAAAGGGTCGAAAATTGGCATTTTTTTGAAATTTTCCATGTACTAGGCCTATAGTTCAGGGATTTATTTTCGAAAAATGGCCAAAATATCCACTTTTTAAAATTCAATAATTATGCGCTAATACTGCCATATATGCGCATATATTGTGTTATTATCATCTTATAGAGCTATAGTAACCAGTTAGGCCTATGTCAAAAAAATATAAGGGTCGAAAATTGGCTATTTTTCGAAATTTTCCATGTAGGCCCTAAAGGGATATTTTTTTTAATTGTCAAAATATCCACTTTTTAAAATTAAAAAATTATGCGATAATATTGTCATATATGCGAATGTATTGTGTTATTATGATCCATAGTAACTAGTCATATGACATCCTAAAGATGATAGCGCAAAAAAAATAACAACAATAGTGCTTAGGGAATAATTGAATGTTAACATTCCATATTTTGGGTGATTTCGTCTAAAATTAGTCAAAAAATCGATAATAACATTGTGCACAAATAGCAATATTAGGGAAGTTTATGTTCAATATAACATACCATTCGCCATGTTGGTTCTACGTATTCGCTTCCAATGTATTCCATAAACGAAGCAAATCCCTCCTTTAGCAAAATATAATCCCACCACGCATGCGTCACAAGATTTCCAAACCACTGAAAAGGTATAGTAAACACTCAGTCAGAATTTAATCATACAAACCTAAACCCCTGAGAGTTAGTAGCTCTCAACATCATGACAACATAAATTTATAAAATGCCTCCCAATTCAAACTGCAACTGTATCATTAACAAGCGAGCGTTTTAATCATTAGACCAAAGAAGCTTCATGTACTTGTTCTTCAAATACATTGCATAACACAATGAATTCATCCTTGAAGACTATTTTTTATAGAAGTAAACCAACATATTACCTGATGTCCAAGCTCGTGAGCAATTACTGCACAAACACCTTGTTTAGTCCCTGCTGACGTCACGTTTTCGTCTACAAGAAGTCCTGTCTCTCGGTAGGTAATAATACCCCAGTTTTCCATTGCACCAGCAGAAAAATCAGGAATCGCCAACATATCTACAAAAAGTATTGCAATACTGTTGTCAGTGCCAGGTATCTTTCTAAACCCATTGTACTATTCCTAGGTACATTTTAAGGGAAATAATGCATCTTATCTAAATCATTTATTAAACATTTTCCTTGCCGATTTTGGGAAGCGGAAAATCTATATCAAGATACGTTTGAAAGTATTCAAGTATTCGAACTCCGATGTCAAGCGCGTAATCCACAGAATATATGATATCAGGACGACTCCAAACTCGCATCTAAAAAAATAAAAAATAGAAAGTTTGCATTTGTTTTAGCTACTGTTCTATGTATGTCTGTGCCTACATTCTTTGTAATTAAGCAGCTGAGTCAACTTTTTGTGAAAATAACCCATGCAAGAACCATAAAATATTGACCTAAATGTTGGGTTAAAATCAAAATTGTAAGGCATTTGATCTGATGAACAGGAAAACTGCCCAAAAATACCGTGACTATTCTCATCATCAGAACTGAATTATTATTATTATTATTATTATTATTATTATATTACTTATATACCAATAACACAGTTGTATTTAAATGAGGTAATAATTAGCATGATAAAGAACGCCTGTTCATCAAATGCCTTACAATTTTTAACCCGAAAGTATGGCGGTATCAAACATGATTTATCGGACCTAACTGAATCCTACAATATTATGCCAGTATAATAAATAGGTCAAGAAATAATGAACATACACGTATGTTGTTTTCAGTGATCGCTTCCTTGTAAATAAAGTCACATACACAATATCCAACAAGGTAAGTAGAGATAGGAAGAGAAGTCTTGAAGCGAGTAGTCTTCCATCCATTCTCAGTAAGTTCCGATGACAAAACGGGCATATTGGAAAGTGCTGTGTATTCTGACCGATGGATGACAGTGATTGCAAAGGTTGCTTTCAGACCTGGGTCGTCAAAACATGGAAATGCTCGACGGGCATTGGTAGGAGAGAAAAATGTAACCGCTAACCATCTAGTTGAAAGATTTAAAACAAATAAATGTGTATATAAGTAATATAATAGAATTTTCACAGAAAGTTTTTTTATACCCACAATATTACACAGACTACTGTGTAGGCATGCCTACCTTTTATCGCCAGTTGACGTCGTGTAAGAACTTCTGTAAAACCCATTCAGGTCATCCGTCAAAGGTCCGGTAAATTCTACTGAGAAATAATACTCTTCGTTCAACTTTAGTTTTCCTTCCAATAACACCAACATGTATTGCTCTTCTGGATACATGGCAACATCAAGAACATCCATTGTCTGTCCGCCTAATCCACTCAACTTTACAGAAGAATGGTCGATGTTTAAAAGTTTAGAATTTATTAGGATAACATCTGTGCTTTTGTCACAGACTATAGTAATTTTGACTTTTCCATTGAAAGTGAAATTTGTGAGATCTGTTTTAATTTCTAATTCATAGTGTACTGGTCGAAGTGAGTTTGGCAGGCGTGGATTTTTCCATGGTTCATTGTCAGGCAAAACCGTTGTTTTTGGAAGATCACTGCTATAAAGAAATAAAGCCATGTATTTGTAGAATTAATGAATGAAATTATATGTATCTATCTATTTGTAGCGCTTAACCAAAATACATTTTCTCGAAAATCTTGACTTTTTAAAATATGTTGAGATAACATGTGCAGAACAGATTATGTGATTATGCGCATGTCAATTATGATATAGTAACCAGTTATGTCAACAAATAAGAGTCAAATTTTGCTTCTTTCGAAAAATTCCCTGTTCTGTTTTTTATCGGAAAATGTGATTCTGCGCATGTCCATTTTTAATATAATATTGCCATATATGCGCATATATTGTGTAGCTATATATTTTATTTTTTATTTATTCAATTTCTGCCATATACATAACAAAGAAGACAAAACAATTATAAACGGAGGCACGGAAAGACCAAACAGGTTATGTAAAAAAATAAAATGGTCGAAAATTTTTCGATAAAACTGGTTACTATAGCACAATTAACATGCGCAGAACCCATTATTCGTCTCTGCGTATATTTATTATGCTATAGTAACCATTTATGTCAACAAATAAAAGGGTCGAAAATTGGCCATTTCGCGAAAATCTCTATGTACTATAGTACAGGGATTTTTTCCAAAAAATCGCAAATATTTGACCTTTTTATTTTTCGATAAAACTGGTTACTATAGCACAATTAACATGGGCAGAACCCATTAGTCGACTCTGCGCATGTTTATTATGCTATAGTAACCATTTTTTGGGAAAAAATTCCTGTACTATAGTGCTATTATGCAATAGTAACCATTTATGTCGAAAATTTACGCAGAGACGAATAATGGCTTCTGCGCATGTCAATTGGGCTATGGTAACCAGTTTTGACATAAATGGTTACTATAGTATAATAAACATGCGCAGAGGCGAATAATGGGTTCTGCGCATGTCAATTGTGCTATAGTAACCAGTTTTATCGAAAAATAAAAAGGTCGAAAATTTGCCATTTTTTGAAAAATCCCTGGGTTTTTTCAAAAAATTGCCGATTTTCGACCCTTTTTTTTTTTTACATAAATGGTTACTATTGCATAATAAACATACGCATAGTCGAATAATGTGTTCTGCGCATGTCAATTGTGCTATAGTAACCACTTTCGACATAAATGGTTACTATTGCATAATAAACATGCGCACAGTTGACTAATGGGTTCTGCGCATGTTAATTGTGCTATAGTAACCAGTTTTATTTGACATGCGCAGAACCCAGTTTTAAAATTTGTTGACATAAATGGTTACTATTGCATAATAAACATGCGCAGAGGCGAATAATGGGTTCTGCGCATGTCAATTGTGCTATAGTAACCAGTTTTATCGAAAAATAAAAAGGTCGAAAATTTGCCATTTTTTTTTTAAATCCCTGTACTATAGTACAGGAAATTTGCGAAAAATGGCCGATTTTCGACCCTTTTATTTTTTGACATAAATGGTTACTATTGCATAATAAACATACGCAGAGACGAATAATGGGTTCTGCGCATGTCAATTGTGCTATAGTAACCACTTTTGACATAAATGGTTACTATTGCATAATAAACATGCGCAGAGGCGAATAATGGGTTCTGCGCATGTCAATTGTGCTATAGTAACCAGTTTTATCGAAAAATAAAAAGGTCGAAAATTTGCCATTTTTTGAAAAATCCCTGTACTATAGTACATGGAAATTTTCGAAAAATTGCCGATTTTCGACCCTTTTTATTAAATGGTTACTATTGCATAATAAACATGCGCAGATACGAAAAATGGGCTCTGCACATGTTAATTGTGCTATAGTAACCAGTTTTATCGAAAAATAAAAAGGTCGAAAATTGGAAATTTTTTTAAAAATCCCTGTACTATAGTACAGGAAATTTGCGAAAATTTCCTTGTACGTGTATAGTACAGGGATTTTTTTTCCAAAAAATGACCTTTTTATTTACTATAGCACAATTGACATGCGCAGAACCCATTATTCGCCTCTGCGCATGTTTATTATACTATAGTAACCATTTATGTCAAAAAATAAAAGGGTCGAAAATCGGTTATTATTCGCAAATTTTCCTGTATATAGTACAGGGATTTTTTTTCGAAAAATGGCCAAAATATCCACTTTTTAAAATCCAATAATTATGTGATAATATTGCCATATATGCGCATATATTGTGTTATTAGCATCTTATAGAGCCATAGTAACTAGTTATGTCAACAAATAAAAGGGTCGAAAATTGACCATTTTTTCATCTACTATATAGTACAGGGAATTTTTTTGAAAAACTGTCAATATATCTACTTTTTAAAATTGAATAATTATGCGATAATATTGCCATATATACGCATATATTGTGTTATTATCATCTTATAGCGCTATGATAACTAGTTATTTTTATATATATTATGTATCTACTACTAATAATAATAATTTTCTTTTGTAGCGCTTAACCAAAATACATTTTCTCGAAACAAGGTTCTCCTAAATCAAATTGTAAAAAGAAAATGAAGAACAGCCACAAACATTGGAAATAACTTCATGACTGGAAAATACGGACAAAAAAATTGATAGTAAAGTTAGGGCAATACTTTACACTATTTTGTACCAGGTAGTAAAACAAACTTACCAATCAATCGATTCACCTTTTGGTAGAAGTCCAGCTAATAATCCTACAATGAGTATCGTTATCAGGCATACAACTCCGAGTATTACGCAGTTCTTGTATTGTATAAAGTAACCCTTTTCAGTATCTTTATCATGTATTTCGTGCTTAGATTCCATGCCGGTACCTTAAAATATTAATACAATTTCAACTTAATCTAATATTAGGCCTACAGTACATTATAAACTTTATGCTATCGTAAATCATTTTATTTGGAATACATATGAGATTGTTCTTTTCTGACTTTTGACATCAACCTCTAACATTTCATGTGATTTGTAGATTTCATTTTGAAACTTTACAGCCAACTGTAATTTATTGTAACATGGCCACAGGTGTTTGTACGCTTGGGCTATTGCTTAAAGCGAGTGGGTCATTAAAAAAAAGGAAAAACGCATTCTTAACAACATTTTTCAATATTAGACAAGAATATTTCTTACAAAAAACGCTGCTCGCTTATTGTTATTGCTAAGGTCAAGTCTGGGGGTCACTTCATCACGCCTAGATACTTCAAGTAGTGAATTATAGTAATATCATGGGACTCATAAATACCAGAAATGCTTTGGGATTTGTCATTAGACTCTTTTCCCAGCCGTTTTTTGGATTCAACAGGTGGTACCTATAAATTATAGTCGAGTTTCCATTTTAACAAAAATGTCAAAGTGTAGTACTATACTGCTGCTTGATTTTATCTAATGAATGAGTCATCTCGTGTGACGTAGCGGACTAGAGCAGCAGCGTGAAAATAAAATTAGGAAGAGTGAGATCACTCTTGGAAAAATACAGTTAATTCTAAAAGAAAATAACCGAAAGCGCCATACCAAACATATCTGATCTATGAAGCCAATCAATAGTTGTTTTTAAAGAAATGGAACATTCCTTAAGGGGAAATTTTACTATTATTATTCACTTTTATAAACATTTAGAATTCAATCCATCAATAAAACATGGGAAAAACAAATATTCCGACAATGAATAGGCATATCAATAATTTCTATCTAGTTGATCGGGCATTGGCCTATATAAATTAGGCTAATGTTTTTTTATTTAACATCTAATATTTAAAAATATTACCTATCCTATCCTGTAACAACTTACTAGTATATAAAACAATAAATATCTAATCTAATCATTATCCATAATGTAATCTATTTTATACCGTCAACAGTCAGTTATAATGTATAGCGTTTCTTAGACGATGTGTAAGCCAATCATCATCATAGTTCCAGGGTTTCCTTATTCCGAGTGTATTCCCATGGTATTCCACGTTAATCATTGTGCATGCCTACTGTAAAACTCATTGACATAACATATACTGTATTATGATAATGTGGAAACAGCCAGAAGGTACGGTATATATAAGTAGGCCTACATTACTTTCAGTATTTAACCCTCATATAGGCCTAAAGGTTCCTTTTCTTACCTTATCAAAATAAACCTCCGGTAAATCACAAAAGTACAATCAGAAAACGGTAATTTCTAAATTTTGACTTCACAAGTGCAATCAAACATGCTAATGGGGTGCACTTTGAATTCACTTAAAGCGATTTAAGCATATTTGTAAAGCGATAGGTTTGAGGTCGAACGAGTTAAAAACAACTTAACGACAAACCAGATGGTATACTTCTCTACTGAGGCCCAGTAATAGGACTGTATATGAAATGTAGTGGATAGAACCTAGTAATTGTTTGAAAAGTATTAATTTAAGGTTATTGTGCTGCCCTCGATAACGGTCGCGTCTACTAGACAGCCAGATAACCAAATAAGACCAATTTGCACAGTGGCTGTGTGTGACAGTGGCTGTGTTTGTGTGGACTAGTACACCGGGGTACTACTCGTCTCGAAAGATGTACTAGTACTAGGTTCTTTAAAGTGCACATGAGCTATGTGTACACTGGACCTACGGTTTATAGTCCTTATCCGAGAAGACTCGTTCTACCACCAGAACCATGGTGGAGCGAGTGAGCCTCGAACCCTTGCCGATGTTATGGCTACGTAATTACGGTTCTTAACCGCTCGGCCACTCACTCAATAAGACACTAGATGTACATATAGTTAGAGTTTCGTTACTAACGTTTATTATGCGTCGTATCGTAGTATATTATATTGGTAAAACTGTGGAGGATTACAAAGAAAAACATTATCTAGACTACATTAAAAATGGCAATACAGCGTATAAACATTGTATTTAGTTGTTTAAGCAAAAAAGGTAACGTAATTATTCTAATAAAAACCTAAATTAATTAATATCTTTAATAGCGATACTGTACTCTTTAATTAATATAACATTTCAACAAAGGTATAGGCATCAATGGTACAATTATGCCTATGCATTAAGACTAGGAATGAATTAAACATCGTCTTTGACTAAAGACTGTAATTAAGATAGATACTGTACATATATAGCCAGTACTATAAAGTAGTAACTTGATTAAATAGTATATATGGACCTATATATGGCCTAATTAAAAGTTAAAATAACAACTATAAATTAACATGTACTCACACACTGTGATTCTCAAATAGAGGCACGTCAAAGATATAAAAAGAAATGAAACTTGTAAACGAAAAGCATATAAAAGCTTGTACTTCTCTCAGTGAATGCTACTGTATTACTAATACAGTACTTTATACTGTACAATGTATTAATGCATTGGAATGTCCAAATCTAAACAAGTGCCTTACATGATAATACAGTGTGGTACCCAGAGGTCAAAACTAGGAGTAACCATGGTAACAATTAAAGTACATTTTTAAGGAAATTTATTTGGAGACAAAATAGTTATCGAAATCAAATTAATGTTCAATTAAGGGCGGGGTAGGAATATGTGATGTTATGCAACGTAGAATAATCGGGTTATACATAAATATAAATAAGCACAAAACGAGTGACATTAACCTAAAATTAATTTGATTTTTTAAAAGTTGAATTTAAACGAGCCTACGTCATTGAAAAAAGTTAAATGCAGGCGAAGAGTATCTTTCGAGGATTTAGAAAGGTCATTCCATGTTTTAGTTCTTGATATAACAAAAACATACGAAAGCCCATTAATGCCATTTTAAGTATATGTTTTTCGAACGTAATCCGTTCTAACGAATTAGTAATTCGTTTGAACGGATTAATAATCTGTTCAAACGAATTAGTAATCCGTTCAAACGAATTACAACATATACAACAAGTGCTATTTAAAGTATATGTTGTAATTCGTTTGAACGGATTACTAATCCGTTCAAACAAATTACTAATTTGTTTAAACGGATTACTAATTTGTTCAAACGGATTACTAATCCGTTCAAACGAATTACTAATTTGTTTAAACGGATTACTAATTCGTTCAAACGAATTACTAATTTGTTTAAACGGATTATTAATCCGTTCAAATGAATTACTAATTCGTTCAAACGAATTAGTAATCCGTTTAAACGAATTAATAATTTGTTTAAACAAATTAACAATTTATTTAAACGGATTACTAATCTGTTTGAACAAATTAGTAATTCGTTTGAACGAATTAGTAATCCGTTTAAACAAATTATTAATTTGTTATAATTTGTTTAAACAAATTAATAATTTGTTCAAACGGATTACTAATTCGTTAGAACGAATTAGTAATTCGTTTGAACAAATTACTAATCCGTTTAAACAAATTACTAATCCGTTTGAACGGATTCCTAATTCGTTTTAACAGATTATTAATCTGTTTAAACAAATTAGTAATTCGTTTAAACAAATTAGTAATTCGTTTGAACGGATTAGTAATCCGTTCGAACGAATTACAACATATTCTTTAAATGGCACTTGTTGTATATGTTGCAATTGGTTTGAACGGATTACTAATTCGTTTGAACAGATTACTAATCCGTTCAAACGAATTACTAATTTGTTTAAACAGATTAATAATCTGTTCAAACGAATTAGGAATCCGTCCAAACGGATTAGTAATTTGTTTAAACGGATTACTAATTTGTTTAAACGAATTACTAATTTGTTTAAACAAATTACTAATTTGTTTAAACGGATTACTAATTCGTTCAAACGAATTACTAATTCGTTCAAACAGATTAGTAATCCGTTTAAACAAATTGTTAATTTGTTTAAACAAATTATTAATTTGTTTAAATGGATTACTAATTCGTTTGAACAAATTAATAATCCGTTTAAACAAATTATTAACAAGATATATTAAAAGTAATTAAATATTAAGAACTCGCATACAGGTACACATAGTTCCATCCACTATTACGCGTACGCCTACTTCTCTTGTCCACATTCTTAGACGACCGCCTCGGTCGTAAATTCACTTATTTCATTTAGGAGTTCATCTCAGCAGCACAAAATAAACCGACCCATTTTTCTTGGGTATCTTTTTCTTTACATTAGGTTTTTCACCTTGTTTTTTATCCAATTCTGGTGAATAACTACAGTAATAATGTGATATTAAAAAGGCCTATTCAACCAAACAATTTATAAACATTATTGATTCAGTTATTTTATTGTTAATTCATCGTTAAGGAATGTGTGTAATTTTGGTTCTACAAAAATACATTATGGCTTGCCAAATTAAGTAGCATTTTGTCAAGATAAAATAAAATGTTTTTTTACTAAATGGATTTTACATTGAACACCACAATAAGACAACGATTTGTATATGTTACAAAGTTTATTCAATCTAATACTTTTCAATTTAATTAATTATTTGTGTGCAGCAAAGATTGTTTTTTAATTTATTTTGTTAATGATTAAACACGCAATATTTTGAGTAAGGACAAAAATACTGACGATAAGAAATGGTTGACGCTAGAAAATGTATTGAATTATTCACAGACTATCAATTATCCGTACATTACAGAATATTAAAGTAATTAATTAGCAGACACAGTTTTATGAACAATCTAAACCATTTACAAAATTAATGCTGGTTTCCCACTAGAGACGCAAAAAAAGGACGTAGACGCAACGCAATTCATTTGATTAATAACAATCGACTGACCGAATAATCCATCGCTTGTGATAGATCAAATTGCGTTTACATCTTTGTGTTGCGTCCCCGTGGGAACCAAGAATTAAAACTGAACAATGAATCAAATTACGTAACGAAATTCTTGCACAATATGCAAAAGTATATCGTACATGTTATCTGGCTAGACTATAAATTAGAGATCAATGCAACTACTGCATAATCGGTCAGTTAAAATTCTGTTTTATAAAGATGAGGCATATTTATGAAGTAGCTTGCCAATAAAGTTTACATTTGTAGGTTGAAAAGATAAAATGACTAAAGTATCTACATTATTAAAACTAATACAATACACTTGATCGAGGATATGACTGATATTTAAATGTATTGGATAACTATTCACTTCACTGCATTAGGTCTGTAGGCCTACTAGATTACTAGTACTGTACTGTTTATACTGAGGAATTTTCTTAATAAAAAAATTTAATCAATTTTACCAATTAACATTGGTTAAATTACATTGCATGTACATCCTTATAGTGGAAACAAGCTTAGTTTGCATTTTGACACGACGTAAAACCAGCGCAACGCAAGTAAGTTGACCAATCACAAGCGGCAGTTCAAATGATCCACCGCGTCGTGATTGGTCAAATTACTTGCGGTGCGGTTGCGTCCAAGTATTAGGGAAACAGGATCAAACTGATTTGATACCTTTAAAGCTTCCATGGGTGTATGCATTTGGCCTACTAGGTGTAAAGGTACCAGTGAATATTGTCTGCACTGTGGAGACCGAGATTCCTATATGCGCTTTTAAAAATATTTTATTCCCATTTTTACATAAATTATACAGAGAATTACCTATCATATGTGACATTCAGAAATATTATTAGGATTAAAGGAGTACAGTATTAATTAAACTAGTTTTGGGAAATTGTATCCAGTTACAAATTAATTAAGTTATGAAATTAGGTCTAGATATCTAATAATTAGATTACGCACTTGGAAGCTTTCTCAAGACTGTAGTCTAGATAATCAGGTCTTTACACTAAAGAAAACTACACATGTTTGCATTGAACACATCTTGTTAAGATGTCACTGCCTAGTGTTACCATATCTAGTCGATCCAACTGAGAACAGCACATATGCTTACTGTTATCTGTTAAGCAGTATGTTCTATTTTGTAGATACTTTCCTTTTATTACACCTATCCTTTGTCTGTTGGCTTATTTACAGCACCTTTTGCACTCCATACTTAAGTTACATAGGATCAGTTAGTCATTCAGTATCGTCGATAAG
Source organism: Antedon mediterranea (assembly GCF_964355755.1). Taxonomy (NCBI): domain Eukaryota; kingdom Metazoa; phylum Echinodermata; class Crinoidea; order Comatulida; family Antedonidae; genus Antedon; species Antedon mediterranea. Next base: position 19,734,836 of record NC_092676.1, read on the forward strand.
CTCTTGGCGAACGAGATCTGTGGAGGTAACGAAAACAAACCTACAAATCTTGTATCTCTAACTCTTGTTAATTAATTTTGTATTAATAAATTACCAAAATAAATATAAATTAGATTCAAGTTACAAAATATGATGATTAAAAAGTAAATTGCACTTTTGTGGAATTTATTGGACAATATTCAGGTGACCTACCTTGATCGTCCTCTGCGCTTCTTACCGGACCTCTCTGACCTGGAACGAGAATCCTCAGAGGAGCTACCATCTGAGCTTCTATCCCGTCGGTACCGTTTCTTCTTTGAATCTCTCGGTGATTTTTTATCGTGTTTCCGAGATTTGCTAGTCTCTCTTTCATCAGAAAAAGAATCTGAATCTTCACGTTTCTTTTTTTTACTCTTCTTTAAAACTTTTTTATCGTTCCTGCTATCATCACTGTCTGATTGTACCTGCTTAGTATCAAATAGGCTTTCATTAGAACTACTAGAACTATCTACATATTTTGACCCACCCTTTCCATTCACCCCTGAACTAGAACTTTCTCGGCTACTTGAGCTACTCTTTCGTCGTTTTTCCTTTTTTATTTCCCTACTCTTTGATCGATTACGCCTTCTGTCCCTTCTATCATTTTTTTCTTCTCTGCTGCGTGACCTTTTTCTTCTGTCCCTACTACGCGACCTACTGTGTCTTCCTCTATCCCTATCATAAGACCTACTATGCTTTTGATCTTTTCTCCTATCTCTACTTCTTGACCTTCGTTCCCTACTATGTGACCTACTGTCTTTCCTATTGCTCCGTTCTTTACTTTTTGAACGCCCCCTTTTATGTCTTTTTTCTCTACTTGGTGACCTACTCCCTCTACTTTTATCTCTACTTTTAGAACGGCTTTTCTGTTTCCTGTTTTTATAATCCCGGCTCTCTCTCCTACTCCTAGAATCTTCAACACTAGTAGACCTCTCCCGTTTGCGTCTGTCATCCTTTGAAGGACTTTGATGTCGGCTCTTCTTCTTGCGATCCTTTTTTCTATCACTTTTCTCTTTGCTTCTTGATCTGTTCTTTTTACTTTTCCGCTTATTTTGTTCTTTAGATTTTCCATCTTTATTCTCCAAATTTTTCTCCTTGTCTTTGTATTTTTCCTTAGCAATATCTTTAGTCTCCAGAAATGGAATTGTATCAGTATTACTAGGATTAAATAATTTTTTATTAATTTTATCTTCTATCTCTTGCTGTTGACGAAATCTTTCTTCTTCTGCTTCTTGTGCCATTCCTGAAGACACAAGTATATTAGTTTTAATGGATTTTAAAAACTAAAGAATGCCACATTAAAAAGGAAGCAATCAAGTCTCAAATAAGCCTTGCACAATGTGATTACTTTTTGATTGCCAGAATTAATAAGTCTTCATACTTCCTGGTTACAAAACAATTTAAACCACGATTTTATAGATTATTTGTATTGTATTAAATATACTGTACATTGTGCTGTGACAGAGACACTTTTTGGTGGATTCTAAACACAAAGAGACACTTGTTGATGGAAGTTCTGTCCAAACCAGTCTTCACTTCAACCTTGATCACTTATAGGTAATCTATACTAATAAGAACTTACTATGTTCAAGAATTTTTTCTTTCCATGCCCTTTGTTTTCTTCTAATACTTAATTGTAGTTCTTCGTCACTTGTTTCATCACCACTGTCTGACTTGGTTTCTTTCTTGGCTTCATCTCCACTTTCATCACTGCTACTGATGTAGTCTCCGGTAACTACAATGCAAGAAGATAATACTTCAGATTAAATATAAACGAGATATGAGTGGAAAATATTAGATGAAAGGAGATGAAGAGAAAATATTAGATTATTGGGACTATTACGATAAAAGCCAGAAAACCAACAGGATTGTGGAGGCACAGTAAGTAGGAAGGAGACTGGAAAAAAAGATTCATTTTTGGATATGTGATGTCAATGTAACATGTAAAGAAACAGTCCATAAGTCCACTAATAAGTTTGACAACAAAACAAACTCCAAAAAAATGAAGCAAATCATTCTAATTGTATATCGTAAACTTTAATTTTCATCTTAAAGAAATATGAAATTAATTTTGCCCAACGTGTACTTTAAAAATGTACCAACACTTAGTATGTAAGCAAACACTTCTCTGGTGGGATTCGAACCCAGGATCTCCAAATCACACCTGTAGACCATTGAACTTGAGGACTAAGGTGAAGTAATCGGTACATTTTTACACATTATTGATTCACGTCTGGTCAGGCAAAATTCATTCCATACTTGATTTTCCCGACACAAAAATCCAAATAAAACTACTTACCAAGACCAGATATGGAAGCTAATGCAGTGGAGTGTGCAATCTGCCTGTTTGGAGCTTGATGGGAATAAAACCTGGGTTAGCATTTCAAAATCAAAATACCACACCCATGATGACAAACATCACAGTTATCTTAAATACAATATACTACCTTGATGAATTCAATAGAAAAATGGTGATATACAAAATCATAACACATTAATTTTTGGTATTAGTAGTGTTAATTGAAATATTGAATTGCTATAAGGTACGAATGGGTAATAAGAATATATTTAGAGTTCTACAAAAAGTTGTATATTAGTATTGAATATATTTTATATTTAGACGCTGGAATAGAAAACATTGAATGTGAACAAGAAAAACTATTATTTGGATAAAAAAGTAACAGAATTTTTATGTTTTACTTTTGGATAGGTAAATCAAGGGTTTATTTGCAAGACATTACTTAAAAAATTGGCTTAAAAATTGGCTTATCGCCTTTTTTGAATAATATCAAACAAATAAAACATAGGCCTATTCATAATTAATATTTAAAACAAAATATTTTAAATTTAAAAGCCTGAATCATTATTAAAAATGAATGAATTAATGAAAAATTATTTTATTTGGGGAAAGTGAAGAGAGAAAGGTAGGAGCAAGAATGAAACCGGGAATTTTGAGATTAATAGTTTACTACTGTAGTGTTTAAATGGTATGATATTTGTTTATTAGGGTGGACTACCTGGATTCATTTTGGGTAAGAGAGAGAAATACCTTTGATTGACCGGTTCATGGCCTTCTGGTGAACCTCCTCAACAACTTCTTTAATTTCAACATTCGTAACATCAAGAAGTATCTCTGTTAGCCAGAGACGAATTTTCGTCAACTAAAAAACAGAAAATTACATTTAAAGTAAAACTGAACGTAAAAAATGTTGGGGTGTCTAGAAAACTCAGATCTCAGATATATCTGAGTTTTCTAGATCTTAGTAAACTCAGATATCTAAGTTTCTAGATCTAGAAAACACAGATATATCTGAGATCGGAGTTTTCTAGATCCGAGTCTATACACCCAAAATGTTGTTCTTCCTCTAAACTGACACTACTTCTGTATCATTTACAACATTAAAAGAACACACTGCCCATCTCAGTTCGCCAATGTATTAACTTAAATTGAACTTATATAATTAATTTGGGGTGGATGCGTACTATAAGCATTCAAAAGCGCATTGTAAACATTCTAGAAATCTTTATATATATTATTATATTATAACAGACATACCAATGCCTTTTGTTTCTCTTCTTCTGTCATTTCTGGTTCCTCTTCCACTTCAACTGATGATGTTGATGATGGACTTGCTGGTTTCTCTTTCTCATTCGTGGCAGCTGATGGAGAGTTCTCTTTTGTTTCTTTCTTTTCATCTTCATTTTCACTCTCCTAAAACAAAAGAAAATAAATCCTTATGATGTTTGTTTAAGTTCCCCAAAACATTAAAACATAACAATTAAATTTTAATAAAAAAATGAAACAAAAATAAAAAGTTTAATCAGAAACACACTGACTTCCAGACAATGCACCTCTATTCTGGATAAGTATTTGTGTTTAAATTATTATTTTATCAAGTAAAATAATATTTTCCATCAAATTTTTGTTCAAAGTAAATAACTACTAGTATTCAGATAGCAATGCCAACAGAAATCTGTTTTTTAAATAATTTTTTTCAAGGGGATAATATATCTTTAATAAGCTTTAAAATTAAATAAAGAGGGAGAATTAGTAACTGTTTTTGATTTGGTGTATAATTATAACAGCTTTAATGCACTTGTCAATTGTATGACCCACTATACGACCCCCGGGAGAGGTGCGTCATTTGTCCGATGTGCGTCATACTTTTGAATACCATGACGCACCCGTGCGTCAAAAAGGTGACTTACCTTTAGGTGACCATGACGCACTGTGACCATGTTGTTTATGATATGGTGGGTGGTAAAGTGACGGACATTGACACACCTTGTTCATTGATGTGACGTACCATCTAGGTTTTTTGACGCACCCCTGCGTCAGTAATTATTTGTAAATGACGCACCCATGACGCACCTCTCCCGGGGGTCGTATAGTGAGTCATACAATTGACAAGTGCATAACTACCTTACAAAATGCTATGTAAGCAATCCTTAAAATAATAAAAAAATTGTTGTAAGTTTTTGTAGATTCCTGTTACTCCTGCGTCTAAAATAAAATAACAAGACTTACGTCACTATCATCATTATCATCATCAAATTTAGATTTTGGTGGCAAGCCAGCCGCTATACGAGCCTGATTCTTTATGTCTTGTTCAACCTGTTTTTCCTCTTCTAACTTCTGTTTTCTTAGCCTGTCCTTTTCGTCTTTTTCAATCTGCTTCTGTTTCTCCTTCTCCATCTTTTCAAGTCCCTCTCGGATCCATGCTGGGAGAGTTTTACGTTTGTTTGCATCTGATTGTGAAATTATGAAAAGATCAAAAGAAAACCACCTAGTAAATTTAGACTGTTCCTGACTTTGTACCTACTGTACTAACTTCAGCCCCTAATATGCTTCTGCACATTTCAATCCATGATAAGGATGAGGGTCTGTTGTAAGCTGATGGATGGCTGGTATGGAGATGGATGGCTGGAGATGGATGGCTGGAGGTAGATTGGGACACCTGACTACAAAGTTTATTTAAAAGCCATCCAACCAGCCTAAAACGTTTACACAGTGCCTAACCACAAACAACTTTGAATAGCTGAAAGAACAGTTTTATTTTCTCTCACACCCCCCACCATAAGCCCTTCCCATCTAGATCCCTGTAAGTTCCTTACCTATTACACTTTCCTCTTCTTCAGGTATAGAATGATTATCTTTCTCAAGCGGGTAAGGAGAATTCTCATGCGAATGCCTCATTCTAGGTCCACCTGCTATATGGTGATGCACAGGTGGCCTATGGTGATGAGATGGTAATGGTGGAGGTTGATGATGGGGCGGCATGTGATGAGGATGTTGATGGGGTGGAAAGGGTGCTAGACAATCATGTTCTGGTATCCATTCAACATTAGATGATTCCCGCTGTAAGAAATTTCAAATCAATTTATTACAGTCTCATATTTTTCTATACTTCAGAATATCAGTACTGTAGATAATGGATAAGGATATCAGCACGGTCAACTGTACATGTAGTCTAAATTTGTCTATAGACACAGTCAACCCTGCATGTTATTATCTATCAGAAAGGTATATCATGTGTGAAATTCATTGTTTCTAACTTGTTTTCTAAAGGCGACCATGCTTCTAAAATTTGGTTGTCTATTCGGCACAGAGAAGTAGGCGCACAGTTGACTGTGACAATAGCAAACTTTACATCAGATGAACAATCAGGTAATAGAAAATAATACAATACACGCACAGTTAACTGCGACAATAGCAAACTTTACATCAGATGAACAATCAGCTAATAGAAAATAATACAATACATGCACAGTTAACTGTGACGATAGTTACTTCCCAGTATAAACACTAAGAATTGAAAATTAACCTCCTTTTGTTTAGTTATATTTCTGGTATAAATTCTTAGCTAAAATGACAACGCACTGTAAAAATAATGTCAATCAAATTCTACCTGCATAAACTGTTCTGGTGGTAGCGGTGGCATAGGATGGTCAAGCTGTGAAGGCATTGGTGGAAGCATTGAAGGTGCCATATTGTGCCCCGGGTCCGGTAAAAGTGGTCCACCGTGTGGTCTCTGTGTACCATTTGCAGATTGGTGATTGTAGTCGAAGCATTGCGCATCTTGTTTGTAATGTCCACCGTGATCGTAATCAAATGTTTCTATGACTGGTTGTGGAGGGGGTGGAGGTGCCCAACCTTCCCATCGACCGAATGATTCCATACCGCCATCACCACCTGGTAAACAAATTAAATTGTCTGTTTTATGCGAGTATAGGCAAGTACTGTACTTCCTTACATTTCTAAAGTATTTTGACATAATTTATTATACTGTAGGTAGACATAATATACTGTAATAAACAATTTAGCTAATATTATTTTAAGAGATATTATAATACATGTGACCAAATAACCACAATATAAAAAAATGAATTAGCTTATATGAATAGTGCACAATAAGAAATATGATCTTCCATTATTTTTTTAGTTATAACAAGTCTGTGGGAGAATCATGACATTTGTTTACATTCAATTATATTTTAATTAATAAATCTATTTAAAAGTTTTGCCGCTACTGTACTGTACTTTCGCACGTAACTTGAAATCGCATGGCATACTGTAAGGTCACTCACGATCACTGCTTTGCAGCGGGTGAATGTCTTTAAATTGTGTTAAGAGATTGTGGTGCGAAAGTAGTGTCAGTAGAACCTAAAATGTTACCTTGTTGCGGCGGTCTTGGTGGGTTGTGATTAGCAGCTATAACAACCGCTTGATCAATAGCTTCCTTCTGCTGGATCCATTGCTGAGCAAGAGCTGCCCAGTCAGTTTCTTTAAGAAGACAAATAAATTTAATGAATAATAAAGTTATTTAGAAGGTATTTATAGTCAGGAAAATCTCAAAACCAACAACTTTTTAATTACAAATGTGATTGTATGACATACTCCCATGATTTTCTATCAATTTAAAAATGACACTCCATGACAATCCAGGGTTTTAGACCTACAGGTACACTCGATTGTAATGGGGAGACAAGTCCAACATTATTTTTTTTCAATGCGACAATAAAGTTGATCTATCTTTACACAATTTCATTTAACTTATTAAGTTATACTGTTTGAAGGTTTGTATGGTGAAATCAATATGAAGTTTGTAATTGTATACTGTGGAGTAGCTTTGCGTCAGAGAGTTGAGTAATTGGTCAGATGTTTTGCCCTACTCGGACGTAATTTGTACTTCATACTAAGTATTCACAAGTAATTCTCAAATGTACTTAGTATGAAGCAGTCCATCATTTTTAAGAAGCGCCTGCGCAATCGCGCTCCTTATCGACCTCTAAGGAGAGCTAATTTTTGGCTATTTTTTTAGGAGAGCAAAATGCTCTCCTCGAAAACACAAGGAGAGCAATTTAGTGCTCTCCTGCCTTTTCCTTACGTGATGGACTGATGAAGTACATCATCAGAGTAAGGAAAAACATCTGACCAATATGAAGTTTGCGGTACACCACGTACGGTGTACTACTGTATATTATCATATAGTTCTGAAAAAACTTATTTAACATACTTTGTATAAAAGAAATGTTATTTATATTTTTGTACAATCATTATTCTTAATCCTAATTTCTAATTAGAAATACAGTAGAATGTTAAAACAGGGAGGTTAAAATACCTAGATTAGCCTGATATTGCTGCTGGGCTTGTGAGCCCCATTGTGTCTGCCATTGTTGCTGATTTGACCACATCTTATTCAAAATGAATACATTGGCGTTGGCCTGAATACATTACAAGGATCTGAAAATGAAAAGCAAAATGTTTAGAGTACACTAGCCTCTCTAGGCCTAGGCCTAGCTAGGTATGTATGAATATTCAATCGAAAGAATATTTGGCGCTAGTTCCGTTTCGCACCTGTCGTTTATTTCGACTCAAAATTGGTTAAGTAACTTTATCGTGAGTACCACACCTTAGAATTAGGCCTCAAAAATACTTTCACGAAGGAGGTCACACAAAAAGTAAAAAACAAATCCTTTAAATTTATGAATTTACAGACGTGTGTTTCTCGCACATCGGTTCGTGAATTTCGCATACTCCATGTTCAATGTTGTTGTTTCTATGGAGCGCCAAAAGAGCAATCATAATAGAGGGCTAAAAACTCAGTAAATTGCGTATATTTAATGCATTTATTGGTCAAAATTACGTTCAATTTTATCATATTTTGTCAATGTTAATGCAACAAAAATATTACTGTTGATACTGTACATGGTTTTTGCAGGAACTTTTAGGAATGAAAATTGACAAATTCATCATCATATTACATGTACTTAGGGGAGGTATACCTTAATCTAAATAATATGCCTCTTAGTCTTACTCTTAGGCCTAGGGTTGGTTGCTATTTGAAAACAGCAAATTATTAGCAGTAAAATGTTACAGCATTTTTATTGACAAAATATATTAAAATTAAACGTGTATTTCAATAATAAATGCATTAAAAGAAGACGCATTCCACTGAGGTTTTAACCATCTATTGTTGTTGCTCTTTTGGCGCTCCATAGAAACGAAAATATTGAACTTCGAGTATGCTAAATTCGCGAACGGTATGCAAGAAACATGTCTGTAAAATCATCAATTTAAGGATTTATTTGTTACTTGTTATGTGATTCTTCTTCATAAAAGTACTTATGAGGCCCAATGTTAAGGTGTAGTATTCACAATAAAGCTGCTTAACAATTTGGAGTCAAAAGGAAGTCGAAATAAAAACAGGTGCGAAACGGAACTAGCGCCGAATATTTAGCAGGTCAGAAGCAATTGATTGATGTAATTAAATACTAAATAGTAAGATAATCAAATTTAAGAAATGCCTAGCCAGCACCAGTACAGGCTAGCCTAGTAGGCGTTTTTCTTGCGGCTGCTCAACTTGTCGGCTGCTCAACTAGCTAGTTAGGCTAGATAGCCTACTTATCCCTACTACTAGGCTAGGCCTAGGCCCCTAGCCTAGATTAGAGAGATCCATTGCTTGTGTAATAAATTGTGTACAATTTTAGGACGTAACGCATCTATTAGCTCTTAACCAATAATATAATCTATATCGCTATTGATAGATTTTGCTTTAACTAGTAACATAAATACTATAAAACGACATTTAAATAGCGTTACCATAACTAACATGCCTTACCCATTTTCTCTAAAAAACGTAGCGAGGGAGCTGCTGCTCTGTATGGTGGCGCGAGTCGAGCGAAGAGAGAGAAGCAGCTCTCTAAATAGGTCAAAGGTTATAAATTGCCAGTAAATTACGAAAAATTTGCTAATCTAATGTTTTGGTGATAATTATAGCGTCTCATTTCTATTTCTATTTTATTAAATTAAATTAAAATTACAACGTTTTTTTAGCATTAGGAAACGGTTACTATGCGAAAGCAGAGCTTATAGTTTTACCAGGGAGCATGGAGTCCATCCAAAACATGCAGGGAGTCAACTCCCTGGTGGTTTATAACTAAGTAAGGCTGAAAAATGGATTTCTAAACTCGAACTGGGCATGCGCACACCCCAAAGCACGTCTGTTAGAGAGTCTAAATGGGAATTTCTAAAAAACTCGAACTGGGCTTGCGCACAGAAAGTATGATATGTATGCAGACTTCAACCATGGAGGTAAGGTATAAATACCTCCATGCTTCAACAATAAACAATGACTTCATGTTGTCACGTCAGAGGACGGGAATATTTATCGTCGGATATCATTGAATGTTTTTGCATGAGTGGGTCAAAACCTTAGGGAATAACGCCCCTAAACCCGGAGTATACATAGGCCTAGTACTATTAGTTTAGTTTAGAATTATATATTTTTTTGTACAGTAGGCCACAGACTTTCTTCTGACATCAACGTTGATTATTATGTGATTGATTATTTGATTGCTAAAGCTGCTAACTAAATAAAATTCGAAGCAAAACTAAATCCAATCATATAAATACATATCCTCAAAACAATGAATTTTATACCAGATACTTTAATCAATTCAGACTATATTTACGTTACACAAAATGTAAATTGATAATAAATCATTATTTCTTAAATTAGAATATCAATAAAAGCATCATTATGAAAAAAGAACAATTAATTAAAACTGTTTACGTCAAAAAGTCGAGCGGCGTTTTTTGTAAGAAATATTTTTGTTGAAAAAGGAGAAGACGTTTTAAGAAATTTTATATGTACGTTCAGAAATGTCAAGCTTTGGTTGTTTTACAATAATGGTAAGTATGTAAGTAATATTGAGTATTATAGTAGGCCTAAACCAATCATCTGTCATGAAAAATAAGATAGATACATAGAAAAAAAAGAAACGAAAATACTATAGTTTGTTTTACATTATTTTTATTCTTTCTAAAATTGAAATAATTTATTAAGCTTTTCAGCTAATCAAAGAAATAATTGTTACGAAAAAGAAAGAAAGCAAATATGCGGGGTCGTTTATTGTCTCAGCAGACAAATTGTTATATTTTTGTTTACTCTATCTTCGGTATTACATTCTTTGAAAATTACCTTTTTCATTTAATATTCTTGCCTGAATATCTTCGACTGTCCGATGTTTTTTTGATTCTCCTTCTCCTTTTCTTTCCCTTTTTATTAGAATATATCGTATTTTGTTTACTTTTCTTCCCAACTTTTTTGTTACGTTTTTGGGAGCTTAGGCTTAAAGTTTTATACTTATATAGATTTCCTTCAACACATACTATGTTTTTATTAATTATTATCTTACGTGTTTATATAAATAATTATTATATTATGTATTTTTAATATGTGTGGAGAATATTTATTGAATATTGAATAAACGAATTGAATTGAAATCCCTTGACTTCATTGGGAAACTAGAGCACTATAGCCATTCATTGCTGGCTTACCGAAACACGTAACGTTTGCTATATGTATAAAGCGAGGGGCAAAGGTTGCAGTCAGAAGAGACAAGAAACTGTATGCCTGTTGTTTGTCTGTAGACATTGTACCGCGAGTCTTGGGAGCTCGTCCATCATGCGCTGTGCGCCATGGGAACCATTTACATAATTCACACTGTACGCAGTCAGAGAGGGGTCTGTTGTTGGTCAGTCTACATGATAAAATACAGTACATTTTCTAGTATCATTGATAACATAATACTGTAATAATAACTATTAGTTTGATTTCGTACGGACGAAGCGTCCAAAAGTGCAACAGTAACTTAGACCTATAATACACAACGGATCCATTTTCCACGAAAGTCTTCATTCCGTATCAAAATGGCAGAATTGAATAGACTGCCTATTAAAATGAAACTCAAACCTGTGTTGTTTGCCAATATATATACGTTAGTGTTTTCAACAATATCAAAAAACAGGTTAAAGGGACAAAGAATGCAAAAAGGCAAATACGTGAAAATAACTAACATTGAAATTATAAAGAAGAGTTTTTGCGTTCGATCGGTTCCAGTTCGTCGTGAGTTTGAGTTCATTTTCGTTCTATTTCTCGTTCTTCTTACCACAATGCACATGTGTACGTATAGGTAACTAGTTATTAAGTAAGAAGATAGTATAATTAAGAAGTATGCTTCTCTCATGTACAATTGGTCATTTCTATACCACATAACTCCAAATACGAATGGAAATATCCAGGTGAAGACCACAGCAATCATTAGCCTCCAAGTAGTGATAATATCTTTAAAACGATAAGGCGCTACAACAATCATTGTGTACCGTTCAAGTCCACAGAAAAGAACAGTTAACGCTGAATGCAAAATTAAAAAGTCTATAGCTAATAAGTAGGTTTTCTTAACAGAGTTAGGTATTTCTGTTTCAGTTAAAATACAGCAGAAAAACAAGAAAACACAAACACTTGTAATTAGATATGATGCTTGTAAGTTTCCAATCAAGATGTACTTTCTCTGGAAAAGTTTCCGCGATATAATGAATAACATAATACAAACGATTTTTGATAAAACGTCTAAAACGCTTAATACTGCGATAATTAGATACATTCCAAAATTAACGAAGTTGAAATAATCGTAATCAGTGCTTTGATTCATGATTTGACTACAGTTCGACTTTGAAAGTTCAACTAAAAATTAAAACTGTAATTCGTATAAGTGATGCCACTTTCACACATGCGATCACAGAAACACCAGGTGAAGCTAACTGGTAGTAGGCCTATAACGATACCGTATCCGTCTGGTTAAAGTAGTACAACCATTACATTTTATCCATGGTCTGACGGAGAAGATTCTTCCAAGCCCACGTCATGAAATTACGAAATGATTGCTGCACTGTTGCTTCTTTGTAATTTCGAGAGAGAATGAGGCCCATTACAGACAGTTAGGACATTGTTAATCAATTACCAGACAAACAATAATATATAATATAACAAATCGGTAAATTGTCGCTGTCCTATTTTAAGAAATACGAGTAGAAAATCGACACCAACACGTAATGTCTGTAATGTTAATGGACAAAAAATAGTAATGAAATCAAGTCTATTCTTCTTACTATTATATCTAATTTAATGATTTTAATTTGATATGACTTGGGTAAAATTCGATTAAATTTTATTTTCTCGACATAAATTTCATCATATTTCAGTTGGATTGATCAATCTCATTGTTGGGTGTGACTGGAGTATGTGTGTTAAGTTCTTCCTTTGTGTATGTATTTAGTGTTGGTAAAGTAGGCCTCTATATATACGGTAACTTTCTTGTCGCTTGCAGAATGTACTTGGCTTTCTTTCTCTTTACAGTACTCACAGTATATACATTGTCAATTGTTATTATCTAGTAGCAGTCGTTTATTTCTAGAATATATCCAGTGTCAACGGAACTAGACGATGGGTGGGGTGCGATAGTCCGCAGTAGAATTATATAATAAAATGTCGTAACACGGTTTATTAAACCAATTTGTCATTCTGATTGGTGGTCTTAGTACACCATGACTGAATTATATCAAATATGACTAATGTACCGGGCAAGTAAATATATAAAGTTATGTAAATAAATGAGTTTAAATGTGATAAACATGTTGTGTTATGGTGTTCTTGGATATATAGTGGATAATGTTTGTGATGTACGTCTGAGATGTGGATAACAATTGTAGTGTAGTATAGGCCTATCCATCACAGAGCTCATTTACCGAAACTGAGTAACAAACCCTGCCAGACATCTATCGTGACAAATAATCATTAACTATAATATTAACTAAACTAATAATTAATTAATAATGATTAAATACCGATTCTTTATAATTTCAAAGGAGATTGAGAAACATTACAATTGATAGGACATTATTTATTACTTTTTACAAACAATATTATACTGCACATATAAAATAACAAATACATTAGCTAATACTGTATAAGAAATACCAGAGAAAATTTGACATCAAATGCAGTACGTAAAGTACCTTTTGCTAATGGACAAGACAAATATCAACTGGTTATAATGATTTTAATTTGATGACAACACGAATAAAATTCACTTATTTTTACTGCTGCATTCAAATAAAACAAACTGCTCCCAGTATCGTACTTCATTTATACTCATTAATTTATACATACATGCTGAAATAGATAATATCTTTGCCTTATTTAATTAAAAATAAGAAAATCCGCAAGTCAAAAGACACCATGAATCTCCGCCTGTATTCGTTTTATCAAATGCTCTTATTTATTTCGACCAATTTATGTTATTAAATGTTATTCGGTGTTTGTGTTAAAGTTATTGTTAATGTTTTTGTGTTAAAGTAACAGGCCTACTGTCATCTTTCAAGTCGTAAAGCTTTTTCAGGCAAGTTTTGATAAACAATGTCGCAGTGATAAAAACAACCAACGTATACGATTCATGTTTCCACAGTGTGAGCCAGTTTATCTACGCTAAATAAAATCGCAAGACATTTACGTAAGTTTCGATGTCGTGCCCAGTAAATGATAGGGTTGACAATACAACCAACGTTTAAAAGTATTACAGCTAATCCACTTAACACATAATATACATCAAGAAATAAAGTATTACATAATATTGTGTTAGGTACATACATTAGAACAAGGTAAAAGATAGACAAAATATGCAGTGGTAAACAAGTTACAAGTTGCACCAAGGCAACCACACGGTGCATCGTAAACGTGTGTTCCTTGCCGTGTTTTGCGTTCTCGCTCTTTTTCAACCATAGCTTTTCAGCATTCTTCACTACAACATTTATGCGAAGATAAAATGTAATAGTTCCGATCGAGCAGATTGGTGGTATTAATGTCATAAAATATGTATATAACATATTAAAACTTTCAGCTTTAAACGCATACGGTATTAATACAGAGCATACTGGAAACAACCATGTGAAAATGACACTTATTATCAAACGTGGAGTTGTAATAATGCTCATGTGTTTGTAGGGCGACAAACAAACAGCAATATACCGCTCAATTCCACAGAACAGGTTAGTTAAACATGACGAAACCAGTATAAGGTTGTAAATAAAAACCATTATATTTCTCACAATATAGGAGTTATAAACAGTTTCTGTCAAATATAATTTTAAATCGTAAATAGAACAGGTCAACATAGAAACACCCATTATCAAGTAGCATATTTCAAGATTAGTTATAAGTATATTTTTACGTTTTCTTAAAGTTTTAAATGTTAAAATAACTAGTAAAATGAACAAGTTTCCAACGATTGTAAAAACGCACAGGATTGTATTTATGATAGTATAAGAAATTATATACAAACGAATACTGTCCCAGTGCTCTACAGTAAAATTTTCACACATATTTTTAGAGCAAAAGTTACAAATCCAGTATAAAATATACAATATATAAGCCTACAAATCAGTATACAGCTGTAGCCACTTCCAAGTCTAGCAAAATGGTACTCACTGCGTAATAAACTAGTGTTTGCTATTGCTTTAAAGAATTAATGATGGTATGACTTGACTGATAGTTATAAACAAAATTCGAAATTAAGAACAGCCATTACAAATAGCTAAGTAAACACCACAACACATCAATCAAGTAGTTAAAAGAGCTCCAATAACATTGTCAGCGTTAATATTACTAATAGCTTTGGAGAAATTATTTAAACGGACAGATTATCGACATTAAAGAAGCCGATCAATGCAAATTTCACCTTCGTCTAGAAGATTGATATACAACTGACAGAATCATAATTAGAGCGAAGGAACATTGGTCATCATGTGTCATCGGAGAGTGAAAAGACAATAATGTCAGTTCTACAGTACCAGATCCTGAATCCGTCGCGATGGGTGGCACGGTCGAATTGTTGACAAATTCTGCTTTATTTATAGGCCTACAGTAGATGATAAACATAAAAGTTCTGCAGTGAAAAGTGAAAATGTAAGTAGAATGCAAGAGCACGTTCGGCTATTTTTTCTTCGTAGTATAATACTAGAACGTTTCCTACTGTTTGGAAAAGTTTGTGATTTCTGCTGTCTCAATTAGTTACTGGGGCTTCCATTTTGTTTGTCTGGAGGATCACATGACTGCAAAGACTGTGATTCGATTGGCGGTGTTCACACCGTATCCGGATATTCACCCCCTGGACATTTACCCCCCGGACAACTACCCCCCGGACAACCACCACCTGGACCACTACCCCCTTAGGACAACTACCCCTTTAGGACAACTACCCCCCGGACAAATACCCCCCGGACAACTACCCCCTTAGGACAACAACCCCCTTAGGACAACTACCCCCTGGACAACTACCCCCCGGACAATTACCCCCTCGGAACAATTACCCCCCGGACAATTACCACCCGGACAATTACCCCCCGGACAATTACCACCCAGAAAACTATCCCTTTAGAACACCCTAACCACCCAGACCATTCAACAACCTGACTCTGCAACAGTGTATAATAGGAATTAATAACTATATTTTAATTCGTTACTTTGACGAATTACTATTCATTATTGTAAACAAAAGTAAAAGATTGAACATAAATATAGCCTGGTATAAACTGAAGATTGTCACACATGATCATAGGATAGTCGAACGTATTATAGTACTCCCTGTATTTACTGTAAATACTGGGTTCGCTAATAATAATAATAATAATTTTTGCGTCAGGACAATGCTTCGATAACCACTGGTCTTAAAAGAATTAATTTTTGTCTCAAATTTGTCATATATGTATTTTTGTACACTTGAAGAATAATATCACTTTTGATATTTGACCTCAATTTTCACTCACCGAATAAACGTCGATCTTTAAATAAATTCCCCTCAAATAAACGGTGACCATGTCACTCCCATGAAACATCATATGAAATAATCGGCGTCTATTTCCATTAGATTATACCCTCTCCCATTGAATAAACAACTTTCTTCCAATAAATGTCCACCTAAAAACCACCTAAACAATAAACAGCCCAGGCCGTTTTTTCAATAAATACGGTACTTTAAATCTAGCACATCTAGGGTCTAGCGTGCTGTTAAACAGAATAATCGGTTAAAAACGGGTGTTTCGAAACTAGAGACCCGAGACCAGAGACCAGAGACCCGAGACCCAATACGAAAAGGGAGACCTAAATATACGAAAAGGGAGACCCACGTACGAAAAGGGAGACCCCACTATACGAAAAGGGAGACCCCACTATACGAAAAGGGAGACCCTAATATACGAAAAGGGAGACCTAAATATACGAAAAGGGAGACCCAATTATACGAAAGGGAGACCCAAATATACAAAATGGGAGACCCAAATATACGAAAAGGGAGACCCATTATAAGAAAAGGGAGACCCACTATAAGAAAAGGGAGACCCCACTATACGAAAAGAGAGACCACTCTATACGAAAAGGGAGACCCTAATATACGAAAAGGGAGACCCAATAGGTCTCCCTTTTCGTATTGGGTCTCGTTTCAGGTCTCTGGTCTCGGGTCTCTAGTTTCGAAACACCCGTTAAAAACAGATGATTTCATTTTTACAGAAACCGGTCCTATATATTTGTCTACTTTTGGATGGGGGGGGGGGGGGGTAGTTGACCGGGGGGTAGTTGACCGGGGGGGTAGTTGACCGGGGGGTAGTTACCCGCGGGGTAGTTATCCTAAGGGGGTAGTTGTCCTAAGGGGGTGGTTGTCCGGGGGGTAGTTGTCCGGGGGGTTGTTATCCTAAGGGGGTAGTTGTCCTAAGGGGGTAGTTGTCCGGGGGGTAGTTGTCCGGGGGGTAGTTGTCCTAAGGGGGTAGTTGTCCGGGTGGTAAACATCCGGGGGGTAACTGTCTAGGGGGTAGGTGTCCTAGAACCGTTCACACACATCAGCACACTACTGGTAATGAGGGCGTGTGGCGCAGTGTGTTGGACGTTGGACTACCGATCGTCAGACCTAGGTTCGAATCCAACTCTCGCCGCATTGCTTGTATCCGTAGGCAAGATACTTTACTTACGTTACCTCTCTCCACCCAGGTGTATAAATGGGTACCCAGTTAGATCTAGACACAACTTTGCGCTGGTTACCGGCTACATTATGGGAGTATGTTTCCATACGTGTTTGATCCCAAAAAATACTGGGGTAATAATCCTTGTAAAGCGCCTTTGAGCATGATTACTCATGAAAAGGGCGCTATATAAATGTGGTATTATTATTAGTTAGTAAGATGCACGGCCTAACTTCTGCAAGGTAAATTTCTGCAGTTCACGAAAGTTTATCAACTGGACTGCACTAACAAACGTTGTCTTAGAAAACTTTTCTTTTCGGAGTTTTTAAACTGAAGGTCGCTGTCTGCCAACTTCCATAGCTGGTAGTCCATCGATTTACCTTGTTTTCAATTTGTATATATAACAAGATATGTTAATTGTCTAAACTTTCTTAAAGTTTCTAAATTTATGCAAAATAATTTTGCGGAAATCCCGATGCCTTCGGGATATCCAGTAGGCTTTTCCATCATTGTACCGGATTGTTTTTGTTTTAAATCTAGGTTATAGGCCTACAATGTGTGTCTTTTTTCTTTAACCTATTTCCAACATTTATGAATGCAAAATAGATTTACAAGACCTTTACGAAAATCTCGATGCTTTCCCCAATAAATAATAGGATTAACAATACATCCAATGTTTAGGAGCATTAAAGAAATCCCAGTAAATATACTGAAAACAGAGGAAAATACATCGTTACAATAAATCGAAGGTACATATATCCAAATTAGATAAAGTAAAGATATCACATTAAAGGGCAAGCAAGTAAAAAGAAGTACTAAAGATGCTAGACGATGCATTTTAAAACTATGCTCCTTGCCGACCCGCCGTGAATTTCCATTCGTCTTCATCCATTCTTTTTCGGCTTTCACAACAGCATCGTGTATTTTGTTGTAAAATAAAACAGTTCCAAACGATCCGACTGGTGGAATTATTGCTATGAAATACGTTAGCAATAATAACGCAACGTGCCTTTCAAATATGAATGTTATTGATATAATAAATAGCAACGGACAAGACCATGCCAGAGCTACACTTAGTAGCAAACGAGGAGCTGTGATGATTTCTTTGAATCGGTATGGAGCTAAGACGATAACGATATATCGCTCAATCCCACAAAAAAAAGTAGTGAGAATGGATGCTACCAAACTTGCGTCATAGAGAAGAACTAAAATGTTTTTAACTGTACTTTCTACAAAACCATCAATATCAGATAAAATCCATTTCAAGTCGATGAAAGAACAACTAGCAGTCGAAATACCAATTATTAAGTAGCAAATATCTAAATTTATAATCAGGATGTTTTTCTGCTTTCTCAGATGTTTGTAGGTGAACATGACAAACAGGGCCAGACAGTTTTCGACGACAGTGAAAAGGCTAAGAGTTATGTTGATAAATGCATACGGACTCATATCCGACTTCAAGCTGTTCCATTCTTCTGTAGAATAATTACTGAAACAATAACTCATTGTGTTTTAAAATATATTTTAATACGATTTTAAAACGACAGTAGGTTTATTTGAGATGGTGTAAACTGATATTAGGTCTGGGAGGTTCTGAGGGAACACTGTTCCGAACTAGGAAATCACGAACATCAACAACAAACAAAATAGCATACCTTGTATACATTGTGACATGTGATTGAGTTTAGATTGAAAATAATGATTGATGAAAATCATTTTTGTAATTACATTTTTATGCTTTAATTTAAATTTAGAGATCAAATGATGAGTAGATGACAACCGGATATGAGCAACATTGTCAATCACAAAATGAATGTTTTCTTCATGATGTAAGAATATAAAATCACTTTTCACGTGATATTTAACCAAGTCACCAACGAGAAATAGACGATAATAAGACCAATGACGTGGTTGTTCGTTTAATGTCAATCATCATGTCAAATAAACAGGAATCTATGTTCAAACGTCAGATAATGTAATATGATGTAAACATACCATTTAAATCACCATGCGTGATATTTGTACAAAATTATACAATAAAAATATTGCTCAACCCCATAAAATATACAAGACACTATGAGCTAAGTAATGAGTAAAGAGTGCTCTGTCTGTCGGTCGGTAATATAGTTGACTAAGTTATAACTAGTATACATAGTACTATTACTAGTTAGATTTGTATCATTCACCATAATATAGGCATTCTAAACAAATACACAACGGATCCATTTTCCACGAAAGTCTTCATTTCGTATCAAAGTGACAGAATTGAATAGACTGCCAATTAAAATGAATATATGGCTCATATTATTTGCAAATAGGTATATGCCAACATTTTCATCATAATCGGGGAACAGGTTTAAAATGCAAATAATGCAAAAGGGCAAATGCGTGAAAACAACCAACATTGAAATTATAAAGAAGAGTTTTTGCGTTCGATCGGTTCCAGTTCGCCGTGAGTTTGAATTCATTTTCGTTCTATTTCTCGTTCTTCTTACCACAATACACATGTGTACGTATAGATAACTAGTTATTAAGTAAGAAGATAGTATAATTAAGATGCATGTTTCTTGTAAATACAATGGGATATAATATCTATAATAGTACAATATTCCAAATACGACCGAGAATATCCAGGTAAATGCCATAGCAATAATTAGTCTCCAAGTAGTGATAATATCTTTAAAACGATAAGGCGCTATAACAATCATTGTGTACCGTTCAAGTCCACAGAAAAGAACTGTTAACGCTGAATGCAAACAGGCAAAAGCCATAGTTACATCGAATAAAAGAAAGACTGAAACACTGGCTTCTGATTCAGAAATGTTAAAGCTTTTTGCTATAAAAAAGCAAATACTCATAATTAAATACGATATTTGCAAGTTTCCAATCAAGATGTACTTCCTCTGCCAAAGCTTGCGCGATAAAATAAACAACAGCATACATATGAGTTTTGATACTATGTCTAAAACGCTCAAAACTATAACAGTTACTGAATTCATGTTAGTATATAGTTTAAAATCGTTATTGGAATAATTGTAATCAACGCTCTGATTCATGATTTGACTAGTTCAATTCTGTGTCCAAAACGAAGATGTCAACAAATCCAATTAATAATCAAAAGTTTAAGACGGTAATAGATGCAAGTATGTACATTGGTGAGAAATGTTCACTCCTGTAGGACACGTTTCAAGAATGACTGAGACATGATAGTGATAAAAAAGGAAACATGGGTAGGTTAATATAGGCTATTGGGATGCTACACAGATATCATATTTCGAGTACTACAAAATGAACAGATCACAAACCGGATATTAACTACCGGTATGTTATTTATATGATTGAAGAATTACGTAGATCTTTGTACAATCATATCTACAATGACAACTTAACAATAGTGCTAATTAAGAAATAAAGAAATTGATACTTATGGAGGAAATAAATACTTATTTATTTCCTCCTCCAATTAATTTTTAATATCTGGGTGTAGTATTTATGGAATAAAAGAATTGAAACTTACACGGGAAATTAAAACATTCTTTTCTTTTATCCGAATATAATCCGAAACAGCGTATTCAAATTTGGACAGTTCCACTTCAAAGCTATTTTGTGTAGAAAATCGTAATCAGGTTTTTTGTACGTAGTAGTTAATTTACCAACATCATGGAAGGTTTTCAAAATACAGTACACTCTGACAAATTTCAAATATTAAATGAAAAAAAAATAATTAGGACACATTTTAAAATATGCATCCTCCGTGTACATGTATAAATGTGTTGTGTGTGGAATTATGTCAACGTATGATGACGTACATAAGACATTTAATATTTACAATATTATTCTAAAATCTTGAAGTTCATTTAGATCCTAATATTTATAAAAGATAATGTTTCTATTTTGTTGATCCAATAGATCGGAAGTATTAAAAATGGTACTTACAACAGCCTGTCGCAAACATTTATTTTCTTTCTCAAGTGACGTCGTGGCCAGACTGTAGGGCCTAACCAAGATTACACTCTCTATACTTGAGAAAGCAATCCAAGCTATTGGATCAACAAAAAAGAAAACATTCTCTTCTTTCTAGGCCTAAAGCTTGGTTCTCACTTGCAACGCAAAGTAACGCAATCTACGCAACGTAAGAAAATGCCCTTCCAATCAGTGTTTGCCCCCACCTGCGTTAAATCAAACCTGCGATTTTTACAGCAATGGTGCGTCGTCGGTTCCCACTTGCGATTACGCAATGCATTACTTTTTGCGTCGATACGTCGTCGCTGCGTTACGTTGTGTTGCGTCCTAGTGGGAACCACGCTTTAAAGTAAACGCATTAATATAGTACAGTATACGTTTGCTAAAATGAGCAAAGTTTAGCAAGACCTTTACGAAAGTCTCGATGGTCCGCCCAAAAAATGATCGGATTAACAATAAAACCCATGTTTAAAATAAATATAGCTATTTGGCCAAATGATAAGAACAGTTTAAGATTTCCGCAAAAAGTCATCGGTGAATATAAAGTAATTAGAAACAATCCAGAAAAGAAATGCATTGGTAAACAGGTAAATAACAAAACCACGGATGCCAGACGATGCAACTTGAAACTATGAGTTTTATCAATGTGTCTTGCGCATTCATTGGTGCTCCTCCAGTTCCTTTCTGCTTCCATAACAACATGATCTATCCGAGTATAAAACAAAGCAGTTCCGAATGAACCACACGGTGGAGCTATTGCCAAAAAGTACGTAATTATTGTGCATAAAATATCGTCCTCGAAAATTAACGTAGGACATATTATAAACACGAATGGAAAGGTCCAGGTAAAGATGACACAAAATATCAATCGCCGAGTAGTGATGATGGCCTTGTATCCGTAGGGCCTCAAGACGATCACAATGTAGCGTTCAATTCCACAAAACAGACTAGTTAGTATGGTCGTTACTATTATGCTGTTACACACATTAAAAGGGAACATACCGATAACACAGTTAGTGTCGGTATCATAGACAGCAGATACTCCATCAAACGTAGAAGTAAGATCATAAATGCTTGCAGCAAAGACAGCTATGCTCGTGGAAAAATAGCATATTTCAAGATTTATAATCAAAATATTGTTTTGTTTTCTCAGAAACTTGAAAGTGAAGATTACGATCAAAACTAGCCCATTTCCAATAATACTAACAACGCTCAGAAATATATTCATATACGCGAACGAGTTAAAACTTTCCAAATCAGCGTTAGATGAATTTAAACAACCAATCATTCTTTAAATAATGCTGGAAAGGGCGTTCAGTAAAGCTGTTAAAATGAATTACAGTCTGTAAAAATACTTCGAGGCAGTAGAATTGTTCAGGTAGAGTATGCTAATACAATAAAAGGATAGTCTGTTCCGTTTATTTCCGATGTTGATTAAAGAAGCTTAGGTTGATCGCATAAGTGTAATCTTTTGATTATGCACTAATTCATAAGATTCAAAAGATTAGACTTAATGTACAGTATTGTTTACACGTCTCTCCATATTTAAAATCACACTCCGGGAATAAATGATTTTCGTTTAATTACGCTATATTATATTAATATTTATAAATGGTATTCTCTGATCAAATTCTCATCTCATCTCATCTCACAGTAGTACTTTATTTAACAACGATGGCCGGTTGCAAAATGCATCCACCGCCGGTACGAGAAATGAACGATGGGAACACGTCGACGCAGTATTTTATAACGTATGCATTACATAATCATTTTTACAGATTATTCATGCATGACAAATAGTAACTAGCGCCATCACAGAGTTCTGGAGCGCGACATTTATCAGACATGTTCTCTCTGTGTTTTTATGCGGGTGTTTTGATTTTTTTTTGGCGAAAACCTCAAGTATAGATATGACACGCCATCTGGGCCAAAAGTTTCTCTTTTCACCAATATTAAGCAGACTAGTCATCTTGAATGCATAATGCATACGTTAGTTTGTAACATAAACAAAGGTTTTCAAATTATTTTTTGTTCATAATGTGATGGTTTAACCAAGAAACTTTCTGTTATATACTGTAATTAGAAACATAATAGTGTATACTTGCTTTCAACAAGAACAACGTACATTTAGTACAATGATAATTCATGTTACTTTTTAGCATTTTTATGTTATTTTTAATATCATCAGGCGATTGGTTTGTTTTAAAAAATATTTAAATACAAATGCATGTCTATATTTTATTACAATACAACGAAAAAACTTGCAGATATTTAAAATAAACATTCGAAACAAAGTTAATAGAAAATAAAGGCTTTATGTTTATTCCGTGTATCAAGATAAGGAAGAACTATTCTTGCATATCATTTTGTTCACGTACAATTACATTTAACAACTCTGATTGGTCAATTCTTTTTAAAACGTTATACCGCCCTCTATTAGTACATTTTGTACATACACAACAGAATTGAATATACATATCTACTAATCTATAATTTATAAACTCTAAAAATTACCATAATTATTTCATTAGTTATATCATTTCATATTTCAAATTTTCCTATAATGTCTTTTTGAGTAAGAAATTACTGTTAGTATTGTGTTTCAAGTTTCTATAGATAGCACCTTATCTTCACTTTGATACAATATCCAAAACAATATCATAATAACACATTATGTATTGAAAGATTATTGGATTCCGTACCATCATGGCAGTCTACCAACAGGACACTGAGCTCTCCTTGTCAAGATAGGAACTTATAACAGTCCTTTGATCTTATGTCTGGCTGCAATAAATACCAATATTACTGTACTATGTACATATTCTAGGCAGCACTGAACTGATCATGTCGCAGCCACAGATAAACACTTTGATCTCCGAAAGCTCAGCATCCTGTTGTTAGATTGCTTTAATTGATTGTACTCTGTAAAAGCAGGGCATCCACGTAGGCGCCCAAACTGTTTCTTGCTAGGAAATGATAGTTATTTTGATTCCTTCAACAGAACCCAGGATTATAAATGGAAGACTTCAACATTTTGTGTATAATTTTTTTTTTTTTTACAAAAATCAAACTGAACCACGTTCTAAAGCTCTTTATGAAATTGTGATATGCTTAAATATGGTGTGACATGACATCATCATGTCCATATATATCATATTTTTTTGTCACATAAAGTTTGCTAGTGTAGACAGAGCTTAAGACTAATTTTCTATCAAACTATCATAGTAACACTTACTATAAAAATTAATTTTTATTAACCATAGTACATTGTAAACTATAAAATAAAGGTATTACTTTTGAGGTAAACTCCTTAATACTTTCGGCCCTATGGAATTCGTTCAGATTTTATGATCTTCATACTCTGAAAAATACAAATTATTGTTAAAAAGGTTTGTATGGCTCATTGTGTGTCAGTATATGAGGGGAGTACTTGCAAAATCAAACAAAAAATATTTGACTTAACTTATATTATGGATGTACAGTACATTGTTTAATTACAACCTGTGTTATTGGTTTTTATTAAATGTCTCCCTCTATATAGTGTTTTGAATATTAAGTGATTTTTTTTATAACTACAGTACCCCCTCTATAATCTAAGCAATGTATAAGTAAAGTAGTGAGACAGGCACTATTAGATGCTAAAGTTTAAATATGTACTGTATAATAAATGTAATAAAATAAAATTAATATACATACAAATTCAACTATAAATTCTAATAAAAAAGAAATAAAAGCAAGCTGACTTTCCTTTTTCAAACTAAAATCGACTATAAAACCATTTTCGACAAAAAAGGCATTCCAATTATATTTACAAAGTATTATGGCACCTCTTTTTAAGATTTAAAATTTAAATATCTTTTTTAGAATAGACACAAATGTGAAAATAGACTTTCTAAAGGCCCATTTACACTAGGACGATAACGATTGACGATAAATAGACAAATATGCATTTTTCATACATAAAACAAAAGAAATATAAAAACTTTTCATTCTAGAACTATAGAATAACCATCTATGCTTCCTTTGATGAAAATGATATTTTCATACGTCCAATCAAATGATGTCATTATTAGTAAGAGCAATAATATCGTGACAATACAACGATTTTATTATTTTTATTTACCATGACGTCATTTGATTGAAATTTTAAAAATATTACTTTCATGCATCAAAGACAGCATAAATGATTATCCTAAAGTTCTAGAATGAAAACCTTTCTAATTTAAAAATGCATGCTTATATATTTATCGTCGATTGTTATTGTCCTTGTGTAAATGGGCCTTAAAGTCTAACAAATTCAGCACACTAGGATTACATTTGCCAGAATGCTTAATATTCACAAATATTAGTTAGAGAGTGATCAGGAGAGAGGTCCTTGATATGATGTGGGTGACCAGGTACTGTATCTTGTTTACACAAATATATTTATTACAGTGAAAGTACATTATACTGATGTTCTTTCCATGATTGTAGGTTAAACAATGATTATGTTATCAGATGAAATCAATGGATTACTGACAATACGCACGTAGGCAGTACTCAGTCAACTCGTTGACAATTGACACCTTTGTGCTAGCTCTCCCCATAGAGGTATCATATAACTAGAGTGTAAACTAGTAGCAGATGAAAGCAATGCCTTCAGGGTAGTCAGGCGTGGAGTTAGGCTCCCCCCTCTCCCCTCCCCCTAAAATTTAATTTTTTTAAATAAAATAATGACTATTTGTATTTTTCTGCAACCTCACGGATTGTTTTTACCATTTATGAAATATTTAGCCGTCTAATCTATAATGCTGGATCCGCCACTGGTAGTGACTACTCAATTTGGCCACCGTATCTGTTTAAAAATATTATTAGTATATAAAATTGATTACTTAAATTTTATGAAAACCACATAAATGAGAACATCTTTTTAAAAATACAGTGCAGCTAATTATACTCCAATGGCAATAAAATTAATCAATTTTTGTTTTGGTATAATTAAAAAAAAAAATAAGTTTTTAAAATACTGCATAAAAAGTATAAAATAAAACCTTAATACTGACTAGTGGAGCAACTTTGTAAACTGGCATATTAACATGATTGGATACATTGAAAGTACAGGGATTTTTTCAAAAAATGGCCAAATTTCGACCTTTTTATATTGTTGTCATATTTGACTGTCCCTCTCACCACTGTGGCTCGTTTCTTGAGCTGTGATTGAGTTGTATACTAATAAAAAAGGAATTTTCTACAAATAAATTTGTAAAGTGTATCGCACCATTTAGGAAAAGTTAAATCTTGGGGAGTATCACTTCTCAAAAGCAGGATTTATTACTAAAGCTCTGTCTCCACTCACAAACTTTATGTGTCAACAAAATGTGATGTGCGCATATGGACACGATGATATAACATCACTACCATATTTGAGTATATCACTACCATATTTGTGCATATCACTCTTATATTTAGGTACATCACATTTTTTGTCACATAAAGTTTGATAGTGTAGACAGAGCTTTAGGGTAGGAAACAGTATTCTTGTTGTTGCTGTTGTTGTTCTTGTTGTTGTTGTTTAAAGATGTATTGTCCCCCAAAAACATGAAAAATGAAGATTAATTAAATTAGATTTTAAATATGTTATTTTGTAGTTTTAATAAAGTTAATCACTTTTGTAGAAAAAAAAACAAACAAAAATAATGTTTTCACTTATAAAATGACAAAAAAATTCTTAAATTCAACCAAAAACCCATTGGCTGGCAGCCAATTTAACAATTTTTTGCTTTAAATTACAGTTTTTTCAGGTAAATATATTTTTTTTAGATAAAATTTTTGGTGACATTAAAATTCAACAAAAATTTTAAGAATTATTTATCAGGGGGAAAATACATCTTCTTTAATACAAGATTTTGGTTGAGATTGCAAGGCATCATGACCAAGAAAAACTATATCCCATCCCAAACTATAAAATGTTGATTCACATCGCTGCTGTTATAATCATAAACATACATTTTTTTTTATCGCTGGCTAATTTCCAAATTTTCTTTTTATTACAAGAAGTACTTATAAAGTATATCTTTAGGCCAACTACTTTGTTCCGCATAGATAACTAAGAACAACAATATATTATACTACGCGAGTGCTTCCTTGTATTTCAAAAACATATTAATTATAAAGTGCTATCATCACCCCCCTCTTTTTATTAATCAAATGTTATAGTGCATTTAACACAATTATATCCTTATATTTTCGCGCCACGCCTTTTGGCAGTTATAGTCCAGAGGATGAAATCATTACAAAATAGTATCAATGCGGAACCTATTTATGTTACAAAGGCTGAAAAATAGGAATTTGTTAACTCGGACTGGGCATGCGCACATCCCCTAATCCCCTATAAACACGTCAGGAAAAATAGAGTCTTAAAGTATTAAAACATCTGCTGTTTTCAGTCATGTGACATTTTCTGTTGAATGGCCCATACCAATACATGAACTAATGACGTAACAAAATTTTAAGGCTATTTTACATTGTACACAACATTTTTTCTGATTGTTAAACAAAATGATAATAAATCACTGTTTCTTAATTTATTAAATAGAAAATCAATAAAATCATAATTTAATGAAGGAAGAACAAAAAAATTAAAACTGTAAATGAGTCAAGCAGCATTTTTCGTAACAAATATCTCTTGTTTACTATACTGTAATAATATATAAGTACTAGAAAAGCAAACAAAAATAAATTATACTAGTAGGTCTGATGAAGAATGTCTGTCAGACTCGATAGCTGCATAGTCCTATCATGACAACGAAAGGTTTTTAATTAAATATCAGAAGAAAACATAGTAAAAAAGATAACATCTTCATGACCTCACTATTAATATCCGATTTCAAGAACATTAAAATCACAACAAAATTATTATAGCCTGATGAACATTCAACCACATAATCTGTTTGAAAGCCCATTTTTCCATGTAGATAAGATCTCAATATATTTACTGAAAAAGGTGTTTGATCAGATGATAAAACCCACTCTGATCTGATCTGGAAGTAGCTATATCTGCTCTTTATTAACTTGAAACAATTCTTTATTGTTTACATAGGTCTATTAGCAGCTTTTTTCTTCTTTTTTTTAAAAACAAGATTCCAGCTTAAGGTATGAAATGCCATGTTTGCCAAAAGTAGTCTCCAGCTTATGTAGAGATATGATACACCATATGTGCCAAAAGTAGACTCCAGCTTATGTACAGGTATGATACACCATTTGTGACAAAATGTTTTCCTATTATGCTAAGCCCATTGCTGTCTAGTCTACAGTAAAAACCATAATACGGAAATTCAATATAACCTCTCTATGGTGTGACTGAGTGTAAACCACTAGCGTGATCCTTAAATTCATCTGATGATGAATATTCTATTGATTTAGATCCATCCTAAAAATCAATCAGGGACAGGTGGACGTATTCAATATGCTCTGAGCATATATTAATCATACAAAAAGCTTTTCTATGGTACTGTATATAAATAAATGTTCGACTATCCCATTGTAAATAGCCTAAATATTCAGCAACCCATGAATAACCACAAATGCGTTTAAAAGCTCCTTTTGTAATTAATATATAACATCTCTATAGCGAACATTAAAATCATACGACCACAAAACCAGTTCGCTGGTAATTCAAAACAGTCAATCAGGCATTGCGAAATGCCAACATCATTCACTCAGTAATTCTCGCCATGTGAACGTCCTAATTAATCAGCTGATCACCATGCATTCTCGTGCATTCTTGCATGTTAAATTGATTTTTGTTTAGTTCCATGCAGAAACGTTCAATTTAAGAGTTAAAACAATATAGATATAAAGTTAATCAATATCTGTTAGTGAGTAAAGCAACATGTTGGTTGACATCATGACATTTCTATTAAAACGGGATGTCGCGTTTGCTACAGAAGAACCTCCATTAAGGGGACAACTTTGGGACCCAACAAAGTGTCCCCTTAATAGAGGTTTGCCATTGTGTTAAAATGTACTGCTTCTTGTTCATTTCAATAGACGTGTCCCCTTCAAGCCTTGTCTTATGGAAATGATAGGTGTGCTACAAATTGCACTCCTCAATACATTCAGGTATGCTGTAGGTGTGCTGTTTGTATTTTGGTGTGTAGAAGTTTACCAAATTTAAGCATGTTGTAAATCGCACTACTCAAGGGCGGTTTAGGAGTGTCTTAGGTGACTGATCGCACTCGCTCGCCTTAAAAGACAAGGCCTGCCCCTTGGATATCGGGTGTCCCAAAAGACGTCTGTACTGTTTTCTTAACCAATAATTTAATATACTTTATATAATGGATGAAAGGAAAATCCCTCATTTCTAGATTTAGAGTAAAATCCGAACAGGAAGACTGATATGTTCTAGAGAATTTATAACAGTAGAAGTTCATAATGATGCAATCTTTTGTTACAATTACAGGGATTTCCATATTCTATTGAATTTTAAACACACATCATTATTGAGTCACTTTAAGTCACTACTCAAAACTCACCTTTTCTGATTTTTTTACAGCGCCATGAGCAATGAATGTTGGAATGGCGCTATATAAATCGAACGATTGATTGATTGATTGATTGTTAATACAATGAAAGATGTAAATTTATAAAGCTTAATGAATAACAAACAAAAAACAAATAGTTATTGTGATTGTGAAGGCTTGTTCAGGCAAGCATACATTGTTCAACAAATGCTAAATTTAGTGTGAAATGAAAAATATCCCATTCTTTGTGAAAATATGTGAATATACTATTTCAAGACAGGATGGCTACAGGCTTAGAAATGAGTATGTTTCTTACTATTGTCTATACTGTAGGTCTAAAACATTATCTTGTCGTCATTCTGTAACAGCATCAATAAAATCGATAATATAAAGTACTGGTATACAGTAATATAAAGTACCAGTTTAAGTGCAAGAAGGGATATAGAGTAGCCAGCTTCCACCAACATTTAAATCTCGCAATTTGTTTGCAAGGTTTAAAAAAAGGGTGGGGGGGGGGGGGGGAGTCATTTTTTGTAATTAAAGTATCTTCCCCCCTCCCCCTTACCACTTACCACCATCTACTGTTTGACCTCTCCCTTTTCCCCCTGGCTCACAATCACATTGGATCATGATAAGGAGAGGGGTGTCACAAGTTTAGAACCAAAACAGACTAGTTAATTCATTAATTATTTTTCATAAAGAACTACTCTATTAGTTTATCAACATATAGGTTTTTCCCACTTTATTTAAAATAACACAAACAATTCTGATGAATGGAAAATTTCTAAATTGAAAATTATTGATAGGGCTTGAACTTTAATTGACCTTTTGCTTTTGTATAGATTTTGCAAGATTTTGCACTTTTCTAAGAAACCAAATCATAGAATATCCTGTAGGTTTTTACATTACAGTAAAGTTTTTACAAATATATCCGTGTAAAAGATATCTAAAATGTTGTTTCTTCTTTAGTATTAAGAAATACTAGAGTGTACTACTTAATAAAAAGCAAATAGTAGGGTTCTTCAATTCCTAATACTTATTCTACTAATATATTGTGTCTACAGTGATACAGGCATCACATGTGATACACATGTTTTACTGTATCATAGAATTTGTCTATGATACTGTACACATTCAAGTACCAGGAATCAGATACCTAAAACTATTCATTGTACATGATGAAATTAAACACTATTGATAGATTTCTAATTGATTCCACAATAACAGCGAGGAACTTCTGTCTAATATCTTTTCAAATGTCTAGTCTGGAATTTTACAAAAACCACAAAATTAGAACGCATAAACTTTTATTCATTACGCAAGAATCTTCAGATATTGCACGTTGTGATTCATTCCTTTGTATGAATTTTTAAAAAATTGGCTTATTTTCAAACATCAAATACAAATATCCTGTCACTAAAATGTACTAAAACTATATGAGGTCTACATACAACACAAAGAGTGCAAACCTTAAGCTCTGTCTATACTATAAAACTAGTTTGACAAACAAAAGTGTGATGTGCCCAAATATGGGAGTGATATGTCCGAATATGGTAGCGATGTGACATACTATAATCATGTCTATATATGAGCAAATCACTTTTTTTTTTTTCACAAAAGTTTGATAGTGTAGACAGAGCTTTAGACATTAATAAGTATTTATGAGTGTTCAAAATTCGCCCTAGCAAACTGAGAATTTTTCTAGTGGATAAAATAGTAAATTGTTAGCCCTGTGACTATGCTAAAACAGATGATTTTATAATAACACTAACAATGTAGTTATGGGCTAGATTTAATAAATTATAGTAAGTATAAATACAAATTGTTTACATTATTTGTTTTATTAAATATGAATATTAAGAATTGGTGTCAATGACCCATAAAACATTGTCTTGGAACGCAATGAATAACATAATTCATCAGCGACTATTGCACAGCTGAAAACATACAGAATACAACATGACTGGAAACAACATAATTTAACCATGATGGTCAAAATACACAGTGAGTCATTGAAACAAAATGGATTCATGTGCACAGATGGTCATAGAACATGAATTATATGGCGATAACATTACTCATGAACATTAGCACGTGACTAATAACAAAAAAGAGATCAGCATAAAGCTCTGTCTACACTATCAAACTAGTTTGACAAATATGGTAGTGATATGACATCATCATGTCCATATATGGATATACAATTTTTTGTCACATAAAGTTTGACAGTGTAGACAGAGGTTTAAACATACTAACCCTATATCACATAATATGCATTATTGTTTTGGGTTTTTTTTTAACAACTATTCCATAGTGATTCAGTTCCCTGTTGGTTTTCCTCTTTCACTCCCAGGAAACATTTTCATTTAAAAAAATTAATTTAGTTGTTACTGTAGACATCTGCTGCTGATTAATTTGAATTTGGAATAGGAAACATAGTTCTATAATGCGTTTTTAGCCAGCTATACCATGCATAGAAATAAGGTGCAAATATTTGTAGCATTTGACTTGCTACACTGGTAAAAATGTTTGTTGCCATTGCTGTTTGTCGCCATTGCTGTTTGTCTTTCTTTCTCTCTGTGTTTATATGACAGAATGACTGAAATATGTTTGAGAAAGGTTTGAAGATGGGATATAGGTAAAATGGGACATAGGTAAAATTATCATACATGCTAACAACTAAAGTTAAAAAAACGGGAGGTGATGCTGGCTGTATGTAGTATGTCTTGTTTTCCACAAATTATGGTAAATTCCAAATAACTTTGGACCTTTATGGACCTCAAGAAAAGTCTGGTTTTGGGAGAGTTTCCAGTTTTACAAGAGTTAACTGTATTATATAACCAATTCTAGCTTAGTTTAGATGAGTACATAATCTATACTCAAGGTTTAGTTTAATTGAGTGCTAGCATGAAGATTTGTTTTCACGCTGCTGCTCTAGCCCGCTACGTCCCATTAGGACTACTCAATCAGAAGCTAAAGCCAGCAGCAGTTATAGTTCTAAGGACAGACAGTTTTGTGAAAATGGAAACTCCACTATGATTTATTGATTCCAGCTGCTACAGTAGACCCAAAAAAAACGTCTGGGAAAGAGTCTATTAGGACATGTCATGCTAAAATTACAAATCCCTAAGCATTTCTGGTATATTCACTGTCAGATATTCATTGAATTATTATCGAAACAGTCCATTAAAGTTTGTGTTTGTAATAGGATACTTCATAATTGAAATATCTAGGGTGATGAAGTGACCCCCAGATTTGACCTTAGCAATAAAATTAACTAAAGTGACAGAAATTGAGTATTCACTTCTGTAACAAAAAAATAATATTTATTCACATATAAAAAAAGAAAAGAAACCCAAAAACCATTGTCTGACAGACAATTTAAGTATTTGTTGCTTTAAATTAAATTTTTTTCAGGTAAAATAACTATTATGTGACAATAAAATGACACATTCAAAAACATTTGAAATAAAAAATATTTTTCAATAAGCGAGCAGCGTTTTTTGTAAGAAATATTTCTTGTTAAAATAGAGACTGTATAAAAATCAAGTTGCATAGACATTTAAAATTAATGATCACATACTAAGACTAGCTAATTAAAATCAGCAGTCTATAATAAGTATTGCCTAAGCAGATACCAGTAGGATCTGGTTTATACTATTGCATCAGACTATGTAATGCATTATTGCATCAGAATATGTAATGCACTATTGCATCAGTATTCTAAAATACATAATTTATTATTTATAGAAATAAAATAATAATCAATGGTTATTATTAAACTGGAAATTAGTTTTTTTGAAGGATAAAAAAAATCAAAAAAATATTTAATTTAAACGAAGAAAAATAATGTTTAAAGGGGTTTTACACTCAATGTTCAATGCTGATAAATACAGTAATATAAAGCTCTGTCTACACTATCAAAAGTGATATGCCCATATATGGATACATTATTACCATATCTGGGCATATAACTACCATATATGGGCATATAACTACCATATCTGGGCATATCACTACCATATCTGGGCATATCACTACCATATCTGGGCATATCACTACCATATCTGGGCATATCACTACCATCTGGGCATATCACTACCATATCTGGGCATATCACTACCATATCTGGGCATATCACTACCATATCTGGGCATATCACTACCATATCTGGGCATATCACTACCATATCTGGGCATATCACTACCATATCTGGGCATATCACTATCATATCTGGGCATATCACTACCATATCTGGGCATATCACTAACATATTTGGGCATATCACTAACGTATTTGGGCATCACTATCATATTTGGGCACATCTTTTTTTTGTCAAACTTGTTAGTTAGCTTAAAACAATGGTATATGTTTTTAAAATAGAATGTTGAAAATTAATGTTGTTAATGCACAGTGATTTAGGATTCAAAGTCCATATCCTAAAGCAAAAAATACTACTAAATACTCAATATTATATACAGTATATAATGTTGGTCTAACATCATGTTGCATATAAAATTACACTCTGAATTGAGATGTTAAGAGATCTGTAACAGAATCATAAAACAACCATATTTACATCCTCATAATTACCACAGTAACATACAATACAAAGTAAAATAAATGTATATGTATGTCATTAACCAAGTTCAACTTCTTTGTAATTTCATAGAATTGAATTGAAATATATATTTATACTGGGTAACCTCTTCAGTCAAAGACTGGTCTCCCAGAGGGCCCAGTTGGTGATCAGTGGCTGTGATGTACTAATACACCGGGGTAACCCCCTACTCGTCTCGAAAGATGTACTAGGTTCTTTAAAGTGCACACGAGCTAGATGTGTACACTGGACCTACGGTTTATAGTCCTTATCCGAGAAGACTCGTTCTACCACCAGAACCATGGAGTGAGTGAGCCTCGAACCCATGCCGATGTTATGGCTACGTAATTGCGGTTCCACTGTCTTAACCGCTCGGCCACTCACCCAACTGAAAAGAAGAAGATCAACATAGGCTAACCTATAACAATGGAGAACATCTACCTCCATGTTAATAATGTCAATAATAGAACTATCTATAATATGGTTGCAAATAAGGCTGTGTTTCCACAGCCATAACAAATTATTGGATTTTTTAGCCAATCAGATAATTATTTAAAAAAATAAAGTGCGCATGATTTGACATTGACGAACAACGAAAGATCCAATCACAACGCAATAATTTGCCCTTCAGGGCAAAGGTTAAAAATTATTGCATTTATCCAATAATTATCTGATTTTAAAAAGATAATTATCGGTTATTTTTTCTCGAGCTCGAGCGGAATCGGTTAAACCCTGTTTTCACAGGAACTTAATCTGTTAATTATCAGTTAATCATTTTCATCCCAGTGTAAATGGGCCTTAAGATATGAGGAAACGGTGGATTACAGTAATACTTGTAAATATATAATATTTTATAAATATATATCATTGTGAGAACTATGAAATTTATTATTTTATTTATATATTTCAACAATAAACAATAAATTTGATATAATTTCAAAAATATAATCTTAGATATATTTCAACCGTACTATTTTTAGTCATTTTCAAAAGAAAAAAAACCTGATCAGCTGATTGCTGCTTACGAGAAAGTGATGCGATGGCGTGATACTTATTATGCAAAGGAAAATTTATTATTCATTATTTTTACATCAATTGAATTACCTATGTCGAAATATGGTTGGATGAGACGTATTGGATGCTATTGGAAGACAAAAATCAATAAATACTCTACGTCTTGCAAGCTATATAAAATAACAATAGATGTAATTAAGACTGGCCTGGACGAAGCTGTCCAGGGTTGTTTATTGTTTTCTGTATTTTTCCATGTTCACCTTTGTCATTAAATAGGTCTATTGACCATAAAGTATTTTGCAGCACTGAATTATTGTAGGGAATAGGTAAAATCAAAATGAACTATTACCTAAAAATATATACTTAATAATATTAATGAAATTAAAAATATACAACCCCATTCCCAGGGACGTAAAGGTATCATTTCATCAATTTGCATTTAAGGCATTCCGACTTGGCCTTGTTTCAAGTAAATATTCAAGAAAAAAAAAACTCCTTTATTTTTTTCACGCTGCTGCTCTAGCCCGCTACGTCCCATTAGGACTACTCAATCAGAAGCTAAAGCAAGCAGCAGTTATAGTTCTAAGGACAGACAGTTTTGTTAAAATGGAAACTCCACTATGATTTATTGATTCCAGCTGCTACAGTAGACCCAAAAAACGTCTGGGAAAGAGTCTATTAGGACATGTCATGCTAAAATTACAAATCCCTAAGCATTTCAGGTATATTCACTGTCAGATATTCATTGAATTATTATCGAAACAGTCCATTAAAGTTTGTGTTTGTAATAGGATACTTCATAATTGAAATATCTAGGGTGATGAAGTGACCCCCAGATTTGACCTTAGCAATAAAATTAACTAAAGTGACAGAAATTGAGTATTCACTTCTGTAACAAAAAAATAATATTTATTCACATATAAAAAAAGAAAAGAAACCCAAAAACCATTGTCTGACAGACAATTTAAGTATTTGTTGCTTTAAATTACATTTTTTCAGGTAAAATAACTATTATGTGACAATAAAATGACACATTCAAAAACATTTGAAATAAAAAATATTTTTCAATAAGCGAGCAGCGTTTTTTGTAAAAAAATATTTCTTGTTTAAAGAGGAATTATTAAAAAATTAAATATTATTAAAATAAAGGCACATGTTCCGTACCATATCATGTATTGCAGCACTGTACTTTGTTCTATATTTTGAATGATATATTGTTCAAACAATTATGTAACTAAAATTTATACATCAATTTGCATGCATTAATAATTCTTATTATTCAAATTTTTGTGGTTATTAGGAGGATATATATAAGTACAATTTCGCCAACCAACAAAATAATAAGTGAGATTTAAAAGATAATTATTTTGAAGGTTAACATCACAGTGTTGTTATTTTGACATTAATTATTCAAATTAATTTAATCATGATTTGTGTATAAACCATGATTGTTCAATAATAGTTGGTCTGAACAAACCCAAACTATAATATTCGACCTTGCATCTGACATTGATTTAAATAATTGATGTCATTAACAATTCATCAAGGTTATTAAATCCCGAAAATAAAACAACACAAATTTAGAAGATCTAGAAAAGATTTTTCGCATACTACCATCCAAGTCTCATGCATTGGACTCATACTCTCACACTTAAAGCCTGAAATCTCATCCAATTCTTTAAAAAACTTTCAGAATTTATTGACAATTTGCATGAGATAATTTATATAATATGAAATATATTATCGACAATATTAATATTGATATTTTGTTGTTATTTTCTATGTGAAGTTTGGATCAAAACACATGACCTGGTGCAGATTCAGGACTAGGAAGTGGCGGGGGCAGGGCTACAGCCTGTTTAGCTGACGACATCCTCTCCCCCTCCACTCCAAAATCTGCACCTGATGACCATATCATATCTTCAATGGACAAATAGGCACTGATTTTAAATCATTATCAATCATAAACACAATAAATATTTTTATATTTTCTTTGTACTTTTCTAAAGTAAAATAATACATAAAACTTAGTTTAGGGGGTGGGGGTTTCATTTTCTTTCACTTTTTAAATTTATTATCTTACCTTAAAATATGTATTTATCAATTTATATGAAATGAAAAAAACATGGAAAATGGTTACTAAATATATAAAATAAGAACATTGTATTAATGTGATATCCTGGTTTTGTATAGTGTCAAATGGCCCATGGACAAACAGTGCAATTCACACTGGCTAAATCAAATTACTGTACACATTATTATAATAGGCAAGGTTATTGACATCACACATTACAGCTGATCAACAAAAGTGGCGTGATCAGTGGAGGAGGGCGCTACAATCTGTTTATAATAATTACTTCAATTTCAATGCCCTGGATTGCAAGCATTATGGAAAAGCCTTCCACTAGTAACCTAGCTTGTCAATAGTCTATTTTTAGAACTAGAAACCAGCTTGGAAATATACTATCATTATTTATAGTTGTTATGCTCATCAAATTTACAATTGTAAATTCAAGTTGAGGCCAGTAACAGTGAGATCATAGTTTACCAACAAAGGGGACGCTTATAATTACCATACAAAGGGCTTTGGGAAACCCTTTGTGGTTGGATGAGTGTATTGACACTGACCAATCAGAGACAAGCTGCTGTTGCTATTGCGAAATGATCAGCTGTGGCTATAAAAGAGCTGTGGCATCCCTGCATTGCTAATTTCAAGCTTTACTTGCAGTGTGAGAACATACATTTTGATAAAAACATTTTGTGGTGAAAACTGCTGTTTTTAAAGGCATCAACCAAGCTGAGTAAATAAACATTCAAGTTACTGAAGCACAGTGCTAGAATTCTGCAGTAAACAGAAAAGAAAGGTATTTTTCTTACATTATCTTTGACAAGAACACTTAAATTCATAATGAAGCCTAGAGTATTGGAATCCAAACAAGAAAAATCAGCTGTCATGATGCTGCAGCCAACCGAAGATATTGCGCACGTTAACTTACCATGTGCAGGATGGCTGTTGACGCACGGACACAGGAAGGACAAGAAATGCGATGAAAAAGATTCCCACCTCCCAAAACAAGGTTTGTTCTCTTCGCTACGAAAAAAATCTGACAAGAAAGTCTGGGAAAGCAAGAGTAAAGATGACGAGCTGGAAGACGTTTCACATGCGAATCAACGCTGTGCAGGATGGCGCTTGACACACGGTCATCGAAACAAGTGAACAATAAACGAACTTGAAAACACTTGCAGAAAAAACTGTAATAGTATAAAATACACTGGTGACTTTTACAGAAAATTTTTAAGTGTCAATTCGAGTAGATGATGCGACCAAGAAAAAGAGGAAAACCATTTCAGATGTGTTTGGTACCCAAATTGAGGATGAGAAGAGGAGAAAAAGTGACGATGTATAGAAGATAAACATTTTAATACCGTCGCATAACTGGAGATTACATCACTCCATGCCATTGACTTATTATAATGTATCTGATTTATGTTTATACTTTCAAATGCATGTCAACATCTATAATATTTCATGCATTTTATAACCTTTAATTTTAAACGTAATAGAAGCCTAAATATAAATACCTTGTTTAAATGGTGCTTTTAGTATACCAGTAGGTTAAGCATATTTTTGGCTAATTTTCAAGATCAAAAACGAAAAAGGTTAAAGGTTGAATATTATGTCCACAAACTGTTAAATGATATTGTTTATATTGTAGCACAACCAAACGTTTTTTTGCAAGATTGTTAACAATTTTTAAACATTTAAAACGCTTTGAATAATAACTTGATATAATGCATAAAGTAATTTATATAGATTTGTAGAATAAGTGAATAAAAATATCATGAAAATTAAAAAACGTATTAAACAAAAACATTTGTTAGTAAATCTTGACAGATAGATAGTACTGTTTGATATTGAATGTTTTTAATCTTTATTCATTTATTCCTGGATTTTAAAAAAGTCTAGTTCACCGTAATTAATGTTGTATTGTTGTATACTAAGAAAAGTTAATTAAAGTGCAGTATTTTTAAAATTAATGTTATTAATGTTATTACAAATTTGGTATTGAAGAATGACAGAGTATAAGAGTATGCAGGCATTTGAACCGATATATTGATTAGAAAATAAAAAAATTATTAAGGAAGTTAAAATATTGATTATTGTTGATTTATTTCATTGTCTTGGACATGTACGATGTAATTGACTGACATTAATGACAATGACGAAATATTGTTGTTAGTGTTACTGGTTACGCGTCAAGCTGGACATCAAATTTGGAAATCGCTAAAACAACGCAGAGACACACTGACGAAAATACAACCATGGAGACACTATACTACATTATATACATTTATGTGAGATGGGTTTGTATCCACCTTTGATCTTAAGGTAATTACTTATTACTGTATTTAATGTCAACCTACTTTCAAACATTATTCATCAAAGAATATGGGTAAATTGCAGAAAATAATAATTGGAAAATGGAAAAATAAAGATATAAAATAGAAGTGTCTGCAGTTTACCATTCCTCCCAATAGGATATAATGTTTGTATAAAATATAGTATTCATTTCATTTACACAATTTCATTTAGTATTTTTACACACATATTTTAGATTCATTTTAAATACATCGTTGTACATTGCATAAAAGTATTTGAACAAAATTGTTGGGATTCCTACTAGTTCTGGTATTAAAAATCTTTCTATAATTTTCTGAGTAATTCAGTTTCAATTTTATTGAAAATATAAATTTCATCTGACATAATGATAGGTGTTTTTTTTCTCGATAGGGTTAGATAGTAGCTATAATAATATCAAATATTTTTACATAAATTAATAAATACTGAAATTATAACAAAATAAAATAATATTTATCAATGTTTT
Organism: Antedon mediterranea; assembly: GCF_964355755.1. Classification (NCBI taxonomy): domain Eukaryota; kingdom Metazoa; phylum Echinodermata; class Crinoidea; order Comatulida; family Antedonidae; genus Antedon; species Antedon mediterranea. The sequence goes on from NC_092676.1 coordinate 19,775,168, forward strand.
ATTAAATTATAGGGTTTATATAGTAATATTTTATATTAGACTTGCTACAGTATACATACAATAAAAATAATATTTTTACATAAATTAATAATATGTAATAAAATGAATAACGTATTCAATTTTTTTTAATCAAATGTATAGAGATGAAGATAGTAAAACTGGCATTTAAATATACAATATCAGTTTTTATGGACAAATTTAGCCATGGTGATATAATGCAGGAAGTACAGCGTACAGTGAACCAGACTCGATGCATTTCGCAATAACAGTCAGGTATTTCTCTTTTGTGTTAGTCAGAATAGACACAGCTGAGATGATTGTGAAATACCATGTGAATGTCATGCCCTGTAATTTTGCAATAGTCTAAATTAAAAACAGGTCACATATAAATTTAATTAGAAAATTCTCAAAAAAATACAGTATGGGCCTGTTTCTATTGAAAAATAAAAAAAGAACGGTTTTAAAATAAAGTAAAATTTTTTAAATAATAATTTATGGATTTATATTTTTTATACTCTTTTTAAAAAAATAAATTAAAGGCCAATCAAGGAACTAACATAATCTTTAATTATGTTTATCATCAATGATAGATTATTATGTAAAATATTGTATATAATATCTGTTTATTACTATAGGCCTACATGTTTATAAAATATCAATTTTTCTAATATAAAACGTCTCAGCAAAATTCTATCTACATACAATTGTTTTTGTGGTCAAATTTCAACATTCAAATGTTGGTTTAGAATAAACACACATAGGACCTATCTATTGAATTTGAAAACAGACTTACTACGGTACTGTTGATAAGCATACAGCAGTTATTACAAAATGTGAAAATCCTATATGTACTGTATAATTTAATATATATAAATGTACAGCAGTAGTGCATTGCTGTGTTCAATTGTCATATTCATAATATGCAGTACACTATTGTGTGTTATCACATACGGACATGAAAATGCCACAATCAATGTTCATTAACTAGCTATGGTGACAATCTATCTAATTACATTACAGCAATAATATTAAAGATTTCTTTATTAATAATAACAAGCATTTGACGTTAAGTCTTATAGGAAGTGAATATTACGGCCGTCATGGAAATTCAAGTGGAAAATCGATTTAAGAATCAAAACATAAAAAAAACAGATAAGAAATGAAAATCCGTCTTCCATTTCCCTCCTCATCCCCAAATGGTGAGACACAAGAAAATATTTGATAGTGATAATAGAAGATAGATGATCAAGCATAGATGCTTTAGAATTTATTTTACTAGACAGGAGATTTCTTTCAGGGAACTTTTAAGCACATGTTTTGCCTCAACTCCCAGTCATACAAATAACAGGAACAAGTACTAGAAATTGGGTTTCCACTGATGACACACAAACAATATGGGAAACTGATAAAAATAATTGGAGGAAAAGATCTACAAAGAAGGAAATAGTTGCCTATTAAATACAGTAAGTGAATGGCGAAAGATATTAATTGAATGAAAGATACAGTACATGGTTTTGGATCAATATTGGCATGGTAACACATGGTTATGCAATAACACTATAAAATTGCATATTTTGTATTTGTGAATTCATTTTAGGGCCCATTCCTATTGAGCAAGATAATAATGGAATTAGAAGAATGTTTTCTTCCTTTCCAATAGAAATGGGTCATTTTAAAAAAACTACAAAAAGGACTGATTTTAATTACGGTCTAAGTGGAACAATTTTTTTGCTGCAATGCAATCGCATTATATCAATTTGACCTAAGCTCAGCAGATCTCAATATGGCATGACCATTTGACAACTTTCTGTGGATAATAATGACATCATTCAACCATAGAGGTGCCTCCATGATCCAACCTCGATTGATCACCAAAATGAGAAACCAATTAGTTTACCGTATGATCTTTGTAAAATATTAATTAATTAACAACTAAAACTGGTTTTAGAAGGAAACCGTTCTTTTGGGGATTTCAAAGGCTTACTTTCTACACTGTATACTCTAAAACTGATGGGGTCATTTTGCACATTCAGAATCAGCTAATGTCAAGAATTTCGAACAAAATATCAAGGCAATCAAAGGTAGAATAAACACCTTTTCACATCAATGGCCCCGTTTCTGCTGCCAAAAATATACCGTATATATACGGTACATTTTATATACGGTATATTTTTTGGTAGCAGAAACGGGTCTCATAAAAAATATACCGTATATATATGCGGTATATATACCGCATAAATATTCCCATCGTTTGTGGATATTATACGGTATATTCCAAAATATACCGTATATTTCGTACCCCGTTTCTGCTGCACTCAAAATATACCGTATATGTGATCCGAGGTCAAAAATAACAGAGCGTGACGCGTTTGTTTGGTTTTTCTGCTGCATTGACACACACGTGTATACAGTAAGCAAGCAACAGATCAAAATGTCACTGTGGACTGAAGAAATAACTATTTTTGCAATTCAATTGTGGGGAGAAGCGAAGGTTGGGGGAAGACTGCATGGCACCAAAAGAGATACCGAGATTGACAAAAGTATCTCACACAAAATAAAAGCAGAATTTGTGGTAGACTTAAAGCCAAAGTCATCGGCAAACGCCGTCGTCTTCTTTGCATAAATCTAGTCAATGTCCATTCTACATTTCTAGATTGTGTGTGCGGTGTAAATTCGTTGCCACTTCTGCTCATTAGATTTAAAATAGAAAGCAATGCTACAACAAAGTTTTGAGAAACCATCATTATTTTGTTTTTGTCGGATATAAACCTCACTACACGAGACTCTAGATCAATCCATACTTCCGTCTCACGAAATGCATTTTTGGTAATGAAAGCCAACTTTTTTACAGCCCACCCACAAAGTATGTGCAGCGGAAACGGTGCACGAATTTCATATACGGTATATTTATACGGTATATTTATACGGTATATTTGGGATTGGCAGCAGAAACAGGGCCAATAAGGAGCCCAGATGATAAGTGATAACTGTAGAACAGAGGTACAGTGTCATAAAAAACCAATGTTTAGATAATCCACCTGTTGGAATTTTCCATCCAATAAAAAAATGATACTGTAACATCAACTCTATAAATAAAAATATATTACTTCAATTTAGTTTTCCCCAAAAATACTTAAGATGCAAACGAATGTTTAATTTTGTATATTCAACTGTTTGATTTAGGTGTTTATCAAATATGTTGGGATGGAGAAGGTACAAAAATGAAGCTGCTCAGATAGAGTGGTGTGATCTTCAGTACGTATAAAACATTCCGAGATTATTAAAGTTGAATTCAAACATCACCCGGTGGCAACTATAGTAGATGGCAACTGACATTATGAACCATGACCCCTGCACCGCACCCACGCTCTTTTCTCTATTGGAGTTAAATACAGTCAATCTTGCAGATTAATAGGTCAACTCTAATATTTGATATAATCCTATCAGAGTTAATAATATAATATATCAAGGAAAATATAGACAAAAATGATACAGGGTGACTTAAAAACAGTCTTAAATTACACTGGCCCACTTGAGACACACACACGACAGGAATAAATGGCACAAGATAGCAAAGCACACTATGTGTAAGGACGATGAAGCATTGATGATGAATGACAAAGAGTAAAAGACTTAAATAAACTGATCACACAAGCCTGTTTAAGGGTTCGAACAAACTCGTACTCATGATGACTTTTTCCCGTTTGCGATGAACAAACCCCACCACCATACCTCAATCCCTTACCCACCCTTGTAAAAATCCTGGCTTTGAGCTTGAGCACTTACGATGGATGTACAGTAACTACCGTATATTTCGGTGTATAAGGTGCACCTGTATATAAGACGCACCCCCTAACTGAGAGTAAAAAATCGGTATTTTTTATATCGTCGATGTATAAGACGCACTTTATATTTCATCAAAACAATGTTTTTTTAAATTGTAATCAATAATTATTGTAATAATATATTTTGTTATATCTACAACGGCGTCCTTTATTTAGGTTTTTTCTTACCTAGGCTCGGCCGCGCCCAGCCTCAACAAGTTGTTTCTAACTTGTTATTCATGCATGAGTTTCGCACCTGCAACATTGAGTGCATGACCGTGTGTGTAACACGCACGTGTGTGGGCTAGCCTCGCTCGATCATTTCGAGAGGGCGCAAGTTTTCATGGACAATCGTATTCGATTAGTATCTATGTATCCGAGAAGTGTGTATGCTAGGTCCATGTTATAATCACCTGGAGAATATACTAGTCGAATACCGTACACCATGTGGCCGCCAAGAAGGGCTTGCGCTGGGGGTACGACAGTCGGCGATCGTGCGTATAACTATAAATAAATACTAGGGCCTAGGCCTATTCCAATCGTAAACGTTTACAAATGAAATCTTATCAGAGTGCCTAAAACAGCTCCATAATGAACAAATCTTTTCATCATATATAGTATAACATCACGCTAAAATGCCTTGAAAACTAGGCAGAAGCAGGTTGCCGTTACATTAGTACACTGTAGCTATGTCTAGCCTACTCAGGCCTAGCCAACGAGGTGACGATATGTACAATCTGTGTGGTGAGGCATTTATGTTCAGTGTATAAGACGCACCCTTAATTTAGAGGTCAAATTTGCGTGTCAAAAGTGCGACTTATACACCGAAATATACGGTAGAATATGATTAGGATCAGCTTACTTCAATCCACACCTGCTTAAACTCTAGAGTGTGCGTATGAACACAGTATAGAGACAGGCTATGGAAGGCGACAGTTAACACAAGTTGTCTTGAACAAAATAACATGCATTGATGAATCAGTTTAAGTCTAAACAATAGAGGTGATTTGAATGCTAGTGAATAGTAAATTATTATATTAAACTTAACAACAACAGCTGTATGTTTGAACCCTGAATGACAACTGATCAAAGTGTTAAATAAACATGATGATGAACAATATCAATAACATGTGGTACAGTATTATTGCTAATAACTTATGGAGTATTTTGAACAATAACAACACTATTTACACTTGCTGACCTATAATTGTTGATATGATAAATATACAAATAATGAAAGTTTATGAGTGTGATGATGATACACATAATTTCATGAAGTTACAGGGCTAGCCACCGGGTGTCTCGAAAACAGAGACCAGAGATCCGAGACCCAGGGTCTCTGTTTTCAAGAAAAAACGTAATATTGACTTAATATTGAGACGTTTTAGTGGGGGTCTCTGGTTACGAGTTTTTCTCGAAAACAGAGACCCCCTATATAATAACGTATTATTTAGACGTTTTAGTGGGGGTCTCTGTTTTCGAGAACTCGAAAACAGAGAACCCCTATATTACATAATATTGAGACGTTTTAGTGGGGGTCTCTGTTTTCGAGTAAACCCTGGGTCTTGGGTCTCTGGTCTCTGTTTTCGAGGTCTCTGCAATCATTCAATCAAATTGCCATTTGTGTATTATGGTGGTTGTGGTCAATTAAATTGAATATAAATATTGCTAATTAAATGTCTGTCTACTTGGTGATGGCAAGATTCACCTGTTTATACAGTATAGTATCATTTTTATCAGTCACTTGCGTGTGGTAACCCTCATCTTAAAGTCAAATTTGCTTCAGCAAAACTGGCAGAAGATCGATTTTGTTCTATTAGTATTAAACTAGATAAATTAACAAGCACGAATGTGCAATACTCGGGGTACAGCGAAAGAAGCTGTATACAGACGAATACAGTTAGAAAGTAAAGAAAATAGGTTTCGCCAGGGCTCGAACCGGGACCTTCTGCGTGTTAAGCAGACTTGACAACCACTACACTACGAAACCTCTTACATTAAAAATGTGGGTTACAGAAAGTTTTTTAATCCATTTAAATTACAAATAAATGGTAATAAGCACAAAGCAAAATAAACATGTGTAAAAGTGATAATTACCGATTACACAAAATAAGTATTTTAAAAAATAATAAAAATAAGATATACTCTGTATAATTATCATATTGCGTATACAGTACTTTTCACCATAAAGTTTAAAAAAAAGGTTTCGTCCGGGCTCGAACCAGGTACCTTCTGCGTGTTAAGCAAACGTGATAACCACTACGCCAAGAATCCGCATATAACCATATAACTACATAACGCTGTGGTGTGTGTCACACATTGTGGCTTCTTAATTAAACAAATTAATTAACAAAAAATTAAAAATCCGGCTCTATAGCTTTGAGGACATGTCCCTGTAGTATGTTAATGCCAAATCCCAGCTCAATACTATAACGAATAAGGGAGGAGTAGTACTTTAAAAATCGCACTTTTTACTCAATAGTGTCCAGATGGAGGAAGAGAAGGAGAAAATGAGTAAGTACTAGACTCGGGTACCCTGAGTAAAAACCCTCACATTGGGATAAAGCGAAGTGCAAGGTTATTTTAGTTTACGGATTCTTTACGATCAACAGTTGAATGTTTGCAAGAGCAAATCTGTTGTTGAGAGCTGATGTTCTTTATAAACACAGCAACCCCCATACTTAAAATTTGATTTACACCCGTTCAAAAACAAACTGGCAGGGTAGTGGTGTTTAGGTGAAAAGGTCAAGTAATCTTATATACAGTTGACAAATTGAGCTGTTGCCCATTGGAAGATTGATGGGATGTTTATCAGAGTGTTAAAAAAGTTTTTCGAAAAGTCAAGGAATAACTTGAACCAGGGAGGCATTTCAAAGATGACACCAACCTCAAGGGGGACAGGTTGTATGGAGTTTCAATAGAGGCACAGTAATCCATTGTATTAAACTAATGACATTTTCACTGGTATTTGCCTGCCAAGTCTTTCTGTGCTAGCAAAATTACAAGCCTGTATGTAGTCAGGATTTTTTTAATTTTTTCACAAAGGGACAAAATCGTCAAAAGTAGGCAAGTAGTCTATTTACCATTAATTCCCCTGCTTTCTCTAGTTGAAAATGGCACTTCAGGAAAAGGAGAAGGGTGGGAGGATGTTGGTTTTTTGGGGGGGTTGGTTGTGGGAACCCTAAAAAAATGTATTGTTATTTATAGATAAAAGTAGATGGTTAACTGAACCAGTAATTGTCACTGTAGGTAATTTAAAATTATTTTTAGGATAACGAACAATAATACAAATGACACATGATTATCACATGATTTCAAAATTATATCACATGAAACTGAAAGCATAATAATGCAGATCACATGACAATAGAAAACGCTAAAAACCTAATTTATCCAACAAAATTGTACAAGTTTAGTGACGCATAAACATTGAAATAATTTTTAAAATCAATAATAATATTTGTAATTTAACGTAAAAATGTTATCGATTTTGGTCTTGCACAATATTAAGTACACTGAACTATTGAACTCTTGAGTAAATTATACCATAATTACGACAGGAATTCTATAAATAGCACAAACCAGTAATTTTATACAGAATAAAAGATGTATAACATGTTGTATTGACATTAAAATATTATTCTGTAATACACAGAATAAAAAATTCTTATTATTTAATTTATTTTAATAATTCAGTCATTTCCTTTAACATAAATGAAACACTAGCATTTTCCACAAAAACAACCTAAATTCTTAACATTTTAATGATGATGCAGGTTGGATTAATATATAATATTTATATATATTTATATATTTATTTATTATAAATATTATATGAAGATAAAACTGCCATAGTATACGGTATGTCCTTCCATCCGACGTTAAATAAAAATAAATTTTGCCCGTCTCAGAATACGTTCTTTTCGTGTTGATCCTATTAAAAATTGAACCAAGCAAGATGAATAAAGTTGGTTTTATCCCCTAATTTCATTCATAATTAATACATAAATATTTAGACTAGCATTTAGATTGCCTTGTTATACTCCTTATACTAGCATGAACCATGTGTTTAGTTTTGTATTCTATTCATAGGCAGTTTCAGGTTGGTTCCATCGATCACCCTCACCACTTTTATGGAAAAGTAAAAAAAAAAAAAAATAAGGAAAAGAGCTTCTAGAAAAATATCTAAGATTTTTTAGGATATTAATTTTGTTTGCACTTCCTCATTTCTTAGGAAAATTGTTTAAAAAAGTACATACAATGTAATTAAAATTACTGACATTACAAATAAATACATTAATATTAAAAAGATTTTCCAGGATAGCTCAAAAAGCTTATTACTGTAGCTTACTTCCGTTGGGATTAAAGCTCTCAAGAATAGATAATGTTGCGGGAACAAAAAAACCCTACAAGTACCTTTACTAAACTTTATTCCAGAAGTAGTTCTTTCTGGTAAGGATCCAAGATTCCAGGGAAATTAAAGATTAACAGGTCAAAAAGAAGGTTCAAAGAGGGAATGTTTTTAAGGATTAAAAACTTGTCCGCCAACCCAACAACTTCCTATATATATCCAGTATATCCTCCGTGCCTTTTGACCCAAGTTCAGCAAGTTGAAATGTTATTCACGGTCAAAAAATATGTTATTTTTTTCCAATTTTTCTACTTAAAAAAAAAGGAAAAATTTCATCGAGTGCAGTAGATCTTTAATACATCAAGATAACAATTAACAGTATTTTTAATAGGCGATATATAGTATTGAAGAAAATAATGCGTTATAATTTTTTTTGGCAACATTTTGGAGCAATGAAAGGACGCTACCCGCCCCATCAATTAATATAGGGGAGGAGAGGCAAATAATGAAAAGGATGGCAGAGCAACAAAAACAATTTTGGAAGGAGGATTATTAAAAATGGTGATAGAAGGAAGGGTACAGTATAAAGGTAAAACAAGAAGAGGAAGGTTCACAAAAACAGTAAGTTCCCCATATTATTCCTCAATTTAACAGGTGATAGGCACAATTCAAACATGGTCTACTTCAGCAACTATACAGTATTATCATCCCATTTTAACTACTCTAGTCTTAATGTTTCGGTTTCTTTCTCTCTATCCCTCTTAAGCTAAGACAAGCATAAATTTGTTCGTTATTTTTCGTCAATTTTAGCCTTAAAAGAAATGCGTTCATGCTTTACATTTTGTTACTGTAAGGGATGAGGTTCCAGGGATGTGTTAATTGCAGCATGCAGGCTTCTGGACGTGCTTCAGCTGATAGATGAGATCCAGGGGCCATTATTAAACAAATAGCTATCTATCTGCATACAATGATTTTAACCTAAGTCCAGGGATTGTGTTTACAACTCGTTGACATCATTTGTATTGCAGGAATGATGATGAATCAGATACGGGATATTCAAAAATTGTTCAATAACAACATCTACTACCATTTCATTACAAAAGTTAATTCGGTATGATTAGAATAATGAAATTGATACTTCACATTTTGAGAGTCTACATCTTGAAAATCTGTATATTTGTGACTTACCATCTATAGTACCTTTTAATCAGTTAATTTGTACAGAAAAAAATTGTTTTTAAATGAAAGTTTTTTCTTCAGAACAAAATGAAAACTTAACTACCTAAAGGCTGCAAATGAATCTTGAAATACATAATGTCTATTGATATTGATAATTGCAAACATTTTAACATTACAAGTATTGTTCTATAGTATAAGTCCAAATATGTTGACCAATTTAAAACCCATAGCCTGTAAACCTGAACCAGTAACTCTCTCATTTTGATCATTTAATTATCAAAGAAATTGTTAGTTATATGGGCCAGGGTTCCAATGTTGATGGCCAGTAAAATTAGGTTCAAGCTGAAAAAACTGGTGGGCTGGTTATAAATAATATTTGGACATCATCTGAATATTATAAAAGAGACTAAACTCAACATCAGCTCAAACAGAAAACATTTACACATTTATAATTGTGTTATTATATTATTAATTATTATGGATCATGTGAGACACAAAAACATTAAGACCACTGTGGGAAGAGCACACCTCCCAAACATGTACGTATAATTTAACAAAATTGTGAATTTTCATTATGTAATTGTAGGTAGGGAGAAAAAAAAAGAGCACAGATATCATTTTTGTAGGTGAAAATACGATAACCCAATTCATTTTGATACCATAATGAATTACTCCTCTAGCGAGATATGGGATACGAAATATCAGATAAGACCAATGGCTATTATGAAACCATCTGTAACACATACTGTACTGTTATGAAAGTACCTGGGAAAAGTTATTAAAATATAAACTCTCAACAAAACCTGAGGCAAAACATACATTAATAAATACCATTAAAAAATGATAGCTGCAGGCAGGCATGGAAGGCACGTATTTCATAGTAGGACTACGTTTAATGGGTACCTAGAAAATCTGTTTACTATTTTTGAAATATGAACTACTTTTTAATAGGGAAATCACTCATAACAAAAATACCTTCTGTCTTCTTGGACATCCAGATATTTACAAAACTGCTAATTTATGATGTTAAACTCTACATAAAAACATCATTTTAAAATACCTTCGTTGAATTCCCTTTTTTGGGAGACCCCTATTAAATGGGAAATACATGTTTTAACACCACAGTCAACTATGACTATTGAGGGGACACTTTGTTGGATGCACCACAGTCAACTATGACTATTGAGGGGACACTTTGTTGGATGTACCACAGTCAACTATGGCTATTGAGGGGACACTTTGTTGGATGCACCACAGTCAACTATGACTATTGAGGGGACACTTTGTTGGATGTACCACAGTCAACTATGACTATTGAGGGGACACTTTGTTTTAACACCACAGTCAACTATGACTATTGAGGAGACACTTTGTTGGATGCATCACAGTCAACTATGACTATTGAGGGGACACTTTGTTGGATGCACCACAGTCAACTATGACTATTGAGGGGACACTTTGTTGGATGCACCACAGTCAACTATGACTATTGAGGAGACACTTTGTTGGATGCACCACAGTCAACTATGACTATTGAGGGGACACTTTGTTTTAACACCACAGTCAACTATGACTATTGAGGGGACACTTTGTTGGATGCACCACAGTCAACTATGACTATTGAGGGGACACTTTGTTGGATGCACCACAGTCAACTATGACTATTGAGGAGACACTTTGTTGGATGCACCACAGTCAACTATGACTATTGAGGGGACACTTTGTTGGATGCACCACAGTCAACTATGACTATTGAGGAGACACTTTGTTGGATGCACCACAGTCAACTATGACTATTGAGGGGACACTTTGTTGGATGCACCACAGTCAACTATGACTATTGAGGAGACACTTTGTTGGATGCACCACAGTCAACTATGACTATTGAGGGGACACTTTGTTTTAACACCACAGTCAACTATGACTATTGAGGGGACACTTTGTTGGATGCACCACAGTCAACTATGACTATTGAGGGGACACTTTGTTGGATGCACCACAGTCAACTACTATGACTATTGAGGGGACACTTTGTTGGATGCACCACAGTCAACTATGACTATTGAGGGGACACTTTGTTGGATGCTGAAGGGGTCTAGGGGTGCTACTAGCGAGCTTTCGTTGTAGTACGGAAGTAGTTCAGTACGGTCACGGTTGGTTAAACCGGCCGTACTGCACGTTTACCGTCCCGTTACGAAAGCTCGCTAATATAGGTATTGGTGTGGTACGTAGATAATGATTAATAATATAACAACAATCAAACTTTTCCATTTTGCCAATTCCAAGAAAAACACCCATGTATAGTATCCTGAATTTTGGTGAAAAAGTTTTTAAATTAATTTTAAAAGAATCGAGAGTCGAATAAAGATGATGTAATGAATTAGAAAAGATTTTTCATAGGACAAAAGTAGAAAGGTTGGATATATCGTCGAACAAAATTTGGTGATAAATATGGACCGAAAAATATACAGTACATATATAATAGAATACATACATTATTTCACCACTTTCTTTGTCCCTTTGTCTTATCATAGCCATCAATGTTATTTTTTATTACATTATGTGAGTACATTAAAGATTTTACAAACAGACAGTGACCATCTGTCTACATTTATCATTAATGTTGCTAATACATATTACAGTATGCGCTATTAAAAACTACAGTGTAAAAGTTAAACTTTTTTCCTAGATGCTTTCTATTACGGTAATATATTCCTGCTTTGGTAACAACATCATAAAATAACACAGATAGTGAGCATGGGTTGTTGACACCACTTAACAAAGCAGGTAGCTAGATTCCCAGGCACCCATGTTTTCTACCAAGCAAGCAATAAATCTTTTGTTATTGGCCTGTCACCTGGGTCACTGGCATATTATTTGCAACCTTTGCCAAACGTGATGTATCAACTTTCTTTATTTACATCAGCTTCTACTTCTTATATTATCCAACATTTCTATTTTTACCTTATCGTAACCGGAGGATTGCAATATTTTCCCCATTATATATTATTTGTAAGTTTATCACCCTTTGACCTAACAGCATTAACATGGTGATATAGCTTTAGGTGACAAATAAATCAATCATTATCTTTACCAAACTTTTGTCAGTACTGTAGTATGATTAAAAACGTTCATGTTGTTCATGGTGTTGAATATCCATGAGTTTAGTAAATTTTTTTGCAAAAACCAAAATTTTGCGAAACTAACTTGCTTGACATATTCGTCATTTCTTCTGAAGAAGCTGTCGGAGCAGGACAGCGAATTTGTAAAGTAGGTAATTTTTGGATTTTGCAAAAAGTACGAACTCACACAGTACTGATAGTATGTTTTTGGTGTTTTTATTAAACATCAGACTTTTATTTTCACCAATAACCAACAATTTAATATTTTTAGAGTAGTCAGATACATCAGGTGGAACAAACAAACTACTGTACTGGTTTTATAGCAGAATGTAACCAAATTTGACTGTTTTAAGAGAAATTCATGTTTTTTGTTGTAGTTTCTGTACATTTAACCAAATATTATATCTGAAATTCATATTTAACATTGTATTGATTTATTAGAAAATGTCACTGTACATAAAAATAATGATCCCACATGGGGTTCATTTTAATTCAGCAAAATTAGTAATGGTGTAGCCTATGTTTTTAAATGAAAGATATTACTGTACACTATAATGGTACCATAGTCAACTTTTTAAAATACCACAAAGATAGAGGGCAGTATCCTGTTTTTTGTATGCATTTTTTGCTTTGTTTCTTTCCTTTATTTTTTTGTAGTTTTAGTTCAAAATATATGATTTTTTCATGGGCCATAGTATTATGAATGAGGAATAAATAGATTTAAGATGTTTAAATGTGATTTGATTTTTGTGTTCTTAATCATTACTACTGTGTGTATATATTTATTATTTCAGTCCTGTTTTTGAAATTTCCCCCAAGAATTATAAAAATTGACCAATGAATCAATAACAAAATATAACTATGTATTCAACGCACATTTCAACATACCAAAAACATAATGTGCAAATGTTTTAGTTGCATTGCCAGTCAAATTTCTGAAAATAAATTCATAACTGTACTTGATATTAAGAATTACTGATTCTTTGTTGATACACATTTTAGTTTTAATCTAAAACAAGTATTTAAGAAATAAATAGGAAGCTCTACACCTAAGTCTACAATCTGGTGTCCTAATTTTAAACCTGACTCTCTTTAAACACTTGGGATACTAGTTGGTAAAAACTGTAACGAATTCAAACCTCAAACAACATCTCTTCAATGTTCATAATTAAAACCTGAATTGAATTCTTAAATTAAATTACCATACCATATGGTGAAAAGAACAAATTGATTTGACTACTTATGGACAGCATCATCAATAATGTGTCTGACCATTAGCTCTGCCTATGGGTAAAATTAAGAAAAAATTGGATTGAGCTGTTGACAGGCAGAACAAATGAAAAAAAAGAAAACACATTTTTCCAGGCTCAGCACAAAATACAGGCTACATACAGTACAATGTAAACTACTGTATTAGGATATTATGAGGAATAAACTTCTAGGGTCAGATTTAATTTCTTTATTTATTTAACTACTAACACACTGGCATTACCTCACTTAAGCTCTGTCTACACTATCAAACTTTTACGTGACAAAAAATGTGATGTGCCCATATTGTATATGGACACGATGATGTCATATCACTACCATATTAGGGCAAATCAAACTTTTTTTTGTCAAATAATTTGATAGTGTAGACAGGGCTTTAGAAGAAATCTCTATTTAAGTCAAACTACACATGTGACTTTAAATATGTGTCATACAGGCTACAAAAAAGTCTGACCAAATTTATTCAATGCATATTCTGGATCATCTTTTGAAGAATGTAATAATGTACTGTATTTGTCTACACTATCAAACTAGTTTGACAAAAATAGTGTTATGTGCCCAAATATGGTAGTGATATGCTTAAATATGCAATAGGGTTGGTGAACATCAGTCCAAAATACGCAGAATTTTTTCCAAAATACGTCAAGTTGAGGGCGCTATACTAATCCAAAATACGCGAGTCTTTCCAAAATACGTCAAGTTGAGGGCGCTTTTCATTTTCCAAAATACGCGAATTGTCCAAAATACGTCAACTTGAGGGCGCTATTCATTTTTAAAGACAAGGTAGCTAAAGCAAAAACATCCTCAAGTAGTATTATCTAGGTAAAAAGAATGTTTAGACATTGTGTCGGGCCAATTTAGAGCGTTTACTTTTCATAAAAATTTAAGATAATTATTATAGTTCTATTTGAGTATCATAATAATGTTACATTTTAGCATCACAGGCATAGAATAACTCAAAACCGCCCGGTGATATACTGAAATTTAATTAATTAATCTGAAACGATAACGATGAGGAAATCTGTGAGAATGAGAAAAAGTCATTAGACCACTGGGGCTTTCATTGGATTAGTTCAAACCCGATTGGATAGCGACTCTTTATATTATCGGCGTTGTACGGCGGAAAAGCACTAGTCCCTTAATTGTACGCACGCGCACCAGGATCAAATTGATACGCCCTCATCTTATATATATAATTATATATATATATATATATATATATATATATATATATATTTATTTCGAAAAATAACTCCAAACTAGTCACCTCATTTTTCCCCTTCTCGTATTAATCATTTCATTTCAGGTATTTTTTAACAATAAAACACCCTAAAGTAAATGTAATCATATGTATATAATATACATATATATATATATATATATTTTGCCGTTTTTGCGTAAAAAACAATTACTTACTACTTATATAACCAAATATTAATATTATTTGAAAAGTTTTAACAATAATGGTTTTTAATTATTACTTACTTTTCATAAGGATTGAAGATGATATTATAGTTCAGTTTGAGGATCATAACAATGTTATATTTAGATCTCTCTCACTCAACCGAACCATTTTGAACTTTAACTAACTGTTTTAACTATGGGTATTTTGCCGACGTTTTCGTGTAAAAAATAATTACTTTACTTTTTCCAACCAATTATTGATATTATTTTAATTACAATACCATATGCTTTTTAATTATATAAAATATGAAATAACTATTATGTTAAGTTTTCAGATTAGGTAACTTGTATTAGACCATAAGTACATTAAATTGAAAGCGATGTTGGTCTGTCGAGCTCGAGAAAAATATCAATTTTGTAGATCACCAAATATATAACACATACCTATGACTATACTTGTACATGCTGTTTTTGTAGCCGGTTTATGCCTCATTTAAACAAGCTACGTCTGGCAATGAAATCGTACATCGTTCAGACATTATTAATGTATATTATAGGCACTGTCTATTGACTGATGTTAGCACATATTTGTTTTTATTCAGTAATAAATAATAATTGGCTACTCTATGGCATTTTATTTACAAAAAAATCTGCCTTCCAATAATTTCATTTATAACTCAAATGTCCTTGTTTTTTTTAGTCTAAGAAATTTTTTTTTAATACATTAAACTCTCAATATGATATGGTATTTTGGAAGAAAGTTTGCCGCCCTCAAGTTGACGTATTTTGGAAAATTACTAGCAGTCTCAAATTGACGTATTTTGGACAAATCGCGTATTTTGGAAAATGAATAGCGCCCTCAGTTTGACGTATTTTGGACAATCACGTATTTTGGAAAATGAAAAGCGCCCTCAAGTCGACGTATTTTGGAAAGACTCGCGTATTTTGGATTAGTATAGCGCCCTCAACTTGACGTATTTTGGAAAAAATTCTGCGTATTTTGGACTGATGTTCACCAACCCGACTCTAAATATGGGATATCATCATGTTCATATATGGGCACATCACATTTTTTGTCAAAGTTTGATAGTGTGATAGCTTTACAATTGAATCAAACATTTATACTATTTGAAAGAACAGACTGGCCTTCTAATATCTATATTGAGTGACTTCAGGACTCGCGACAAATATGTCCTTAAGCGTTTCCTAATCAATAACTTAAACAAGGTAATGACATCACCCAGATATTCATAATCAGATTTGCAGGTGTTTAGACTGAATACACTCTACAGTATTATATTTAATTATGAAAAATAACACCACTTATATCTGGCATCGCCATCAGATATTGAATATTTCATTCAAGTTCACAATATTCAAGGTTGAAATTGCAACTGGTACATTTTCTACAGTACAGTAGATTGAGAAGAGGTTTTTAGTCATTTTACAACACGCATTTCTCTTGGCTTTTTTTTTGCTAAACAGTATGTTTTAGCATTACTGTACATAGACATAGTATGGTAGATTGAGACATGTTGAGAGTTCCATGCATTTGCTTATTATCATATCTCTATACTGAGTAGTCTCTTCAGTCAGAGGGCCCAGTTTTGATCAGTGGCTGTGTGTGTACTACTAGTAAATCCTCTACTCGTCTCAAAAGATATACTAGGTTTTATAACGTGCACATGAGCTAGATTTCTACACTGACAATACGGTTTATAGTCCTTATCCGAGAGGACTCGTTCTACCACCAGAACCATGGAGTGAGTGAGTCTCGAACCTTTGCCGATGTTATGGCTACATAACTACGGTTCCACTGTCTTAACCGCTCGGTCTGTATGTTACTATTTAAGATTTTATTGATTTTGGTGTTTAATACACCAAACTGCTTCGAGGAGTATTGTTTGCAAATGACTTCTGAAACTTTTTCTGAATTTTGCAAAGGCAATTCTTAAGTACTTAAACATCTACAGTAAGAATAGTAGGAAACTTTTTTTTTCAAACATTTAAGAGTAACTGATTTAACTAACTGATAAGTGCTGGACACTGTCAACAGCTGAATTTTTCGTTATGGTTACCATAATGATAGATAAATATTACTGATATATTGGACACGAATGAAAAGCAAAAGAAGCAAAGGATGATAGTGGAAACGATGGAGGGAGGAATTCTGACAAAAAAAACAAAACAAAAATATCCGATTATGATTAATTAATAATAATAATAATTAATTTAATTCACTTACCTTGCTCTCATCTTCTGTTAAATTTCCCTCAACGCATACAATCTGATACTGTTTAGACTTCAGGTTTGTAAGAGTCTGGCGTAAAGGCTTGAGTGCATATCCTGTCAGGTTTGGTGCCTTTAACAATCCAAGTTGCTTTTGAGTTAAACTTGGATCAAACAGTAGAAGACGTATGCTTTTATCTTTTAATTGCTCGTAACCAATGATAGTTCGACTGTGTCCTGCACACAAATAATAATAAATTATATTATTAATATAATAATATAAATAATATTATAAATTTATAAAGGAAAAAAATGTTTTGTTTTAAGCAAAAGAAACGTTTTAATTTTTTTTGTGTTTTTTGTTATTGTATTTTTGAAGAGGATTTCATAATTATAATAATCTATGTTGTGTAAACATACAAATAATAAATGTTTATGAGTTGAATGGGAGCCAAGTTAAATAGATCTAAATCTTGAAAACTTTCTCTCCATTTATGAATACAAAACATTTGTTTTACAATTCAATTCAATACAATTCAATGTCAAGGCTAGACTTTAGGGCCAAGGGTGTCCAGACATATCAGACCAATCCAAGGATGTCCAGACTTCGCATTCCAACTGACACTCACCTTCATGTTGTAAATACAGAGGGAGCTTGTTACTGCAAATAGCCATTTTATTGAACAAACTTCCCAATGCTAGTGATGAACCAAAGTACTGCTTAATCCAATCAAAAAGCTGTGGGTGCGTTCTGTTTGGTCCGGCAGGTTTATGGAAGTCAATTAATTTACATCTGAAAAGATACAACAGAAAATCTATTGAAATAAAATAACACTGATAACTGATTGATGACTGACATGCATTAAACTCCTATTCAGAGGACACTTTCAGTATATGGACACTCCCCTGTAAAATGAAAAAGTGGAAATGTGTTTTATACAACAAAGCTCTATTCAGGAAACACGCAATTAGGGGGAATTTTTGCTGGGTCCTGAAGGTGTCCCTTAATTGGGGTTACTTCTACTAAATAAGCATTGTAAAAATTCTTTGATGTTAAATACACATATTAATGGGACATCTTTAGGGGTGTTGTCTGAATGGGGATTGGCTGTAGGGATAAAATAATTTCCCCTTGTTTGTTCCATAGGAAAGTGTCCTCATAATGCATTTTTCTCACCTGCTCCTGTCCGCTTCCATCAAATAAAATCGCCATTCTATTTACTCGATAAGTGCATAGCCAAGTGATGTGTCGTTAAAACGAAAAGGGACGGGAACCTGAGCTGGAGCGGGATCGAAGCAGTAAGTACAGTAAGTGTTTAAAAAAATACTTTACCTTACTTTAAGAGATGTGAACAAGGCTACTACCTCAGTAGCCCCAATCCATTTCCTTGTGTTGCACAGCTTTCCACCGAGTTGCTCCTTTCCTTGTGGGTCGTAGCCCTCACTCCATGCTTTTTCAATCAGGTGTTGGATTTTAGATATTGATGGCATATTTGTAGAATCTATTACAAGGATACAAAATATTTTATTGAAACTTGCGGGAAGTATAATTCCTTGCTCTTTATCTATACCAAAATATGAAAGAAATTGTCCATTAGATTTTGGCCCCTATCAGAACTCTTGTTATCAATTACTAATTACAAAATAGCATTAACTAAAAAGGGTTCTGCTGTGTTAAGTTAAATGTTGGACAGAGGTAAAATCTTTTTGAGAGTGCTGTCTTGTCAAACATACCATTAAAGACGGATTTCTTAAACCTGGGATCATTGCACATAGCTGTCATCAAAATCTGGATGTTCTTATACCCACATCCCCATCCTTTATCACCAGGTGAGGAACCATAGTGACTAGTTTGATCGGCACATAGACGGACACTTGGTACTCCATCAACACCTTTGCAATAGTACTGATACAACTTTACCACAAGGCCTAAAATTGTCATAAAAAAATAATTTGATAAGCAAGCAAAAGAATATGCATTTTTCTAGATACAAGACTTTATCCTTAATACATATATTTAATATGTATGTTTATACTCTATACTCAGTATTATGAGGAAATTGTTTGTCTTTGAAATTTACAAAATCATATCAAATCATTGTCACCCTTTCTGCTGTCATATGTGTACAACCTGCTGTGTGTGCGGCCTACAGTAATTGATAGCATAGGCTTGCATTAGCAAACTAATTAATATTACTGAGGTAGTAGCCTTATCATAAAAAATACTTAAAATGTGGGTTTTACCACTTAGGTGTATGCATATAAATTTCAGGAAATGGTTCCTGATATGTTAATAGACTGCCGTGTTACAATTTTTCTTTGGTTAAGTAAATTTAGATTTACCTCTGGTTCTTGCTCGGCCATCATCTATGCCACAACTCATTGAGATGTTGACAGAGTGTATCTGATTGTAGTAATCCGACACTGTCATCTCTCCTTTGTACAGAGCCCTTTCATATGCTTGCTTTGCTTGTTTCCTATAACTTCCTTGATCATTCATTCCATACTTCTTCTGTAAAAGTACAAAATAAATAAAATGATAGTGGCACCTTCATATTGAAGTGAATATATTAGGGAGCTTTTGATTTGTGATGACCTACTGTACGCACGTTGTGACATTAGGTTTTTATTATATATAATCGCAAGGTAATTTCCAGAATGATCGTAATCAAAAAGGTGCTAGGTTTGATCTACTAGGATTCCTGCTCCCATACATTTGTGTTGATGAATGGAGGGAGAAAGTGCATTCTAACATTTGCTATAGTAGCTTTGCAATTTGTAATTAGGAAGAAAATTATACTTCTGTAGAAAATGATTAGTTTAGTTCTTAGCTTTAGTACCTGTAGTTCTTGAAAGTGTGCTTCTTCCTCCCTCTGTGCTTTTCTTCTCTCATCATTTTCAATTTTTCGCGCTATTAATTCATCTGACTTTATCACTTCGTCGGCCAATGATAGCTGTCTGGCAACAGCCTCATCATCATTAGTATCGATAGCAAAATGCTCGTCTACGTGATAGGCTAATGCGTCAACATCTGTTGTACGATATTCACAAATAGGGCAATGTTGGAGTTCGTGAACCGACTTGGATTTGCTACCTTCGTTCTCCAGAGAGTGATATCCGGATAATTTACTTGCATTTGAATGTCTACTACTTTCTAATGATAAGTTTTGCATTGACATGCTATTGCAGTCCTCACGGTTTGTGTTTTCGCTTTTAAAAGGAGATTGTATTACATTTTTTATTGCACTAAAGATGGAGTTAAAAGAAGTATTGCTTTGATTGGAAGAAGATTCCTGATCAGAGGTAGAACCACAAGATTGCCTTGCTCTTTTCTTCAAAGGTGACTGTATACTTGAAATTGATGACCTATCGTCTCCTATTCCACTTTCTCCAGAATTTCCTTGGATGCTGATTATTGAAAACGAAGATGAGGAAGACCTTGTTGATCCACCTTCTAAGTGATTGTAACTGGAAGACGGTTTTTGTGGAATGTAATCTTTTACTTTATTATTTGCTGCAAGGTTTTCTGTCGCGTCGTCGGTAGAAACTGTTGTTTTTCTAGAATTTTTTATTTTTCTTCCTGTGGCGTCTTTAGTTCGTATTTCGTTGTTCACAGTCGTACGGCCATTGACAATTTTACGCTTTACTTCATGCTCTTTCGATAACTCTAAAAGAGTTTTGCCCTTTGAATCGAAATGATCCTGACTGACCCCAGCATGAACTGAACCTGTTTGTTTGACCGGTGATGTATTGCCCCTTAGAACTTGACCGTTCGTTCTGGATGAATGTCCAGACCCACTAGGACTAAAGATATCCACATGAGCAGTATTGATGTGGAATTCTAACTCATTGGCAGAGATTCCAGCTAAATCACACATTGGGCACTGTATATGGTCATGTACAGTCAGCATGTGGGTGCTCATACTGTCTGCACTCAAATTTTCCTGTCCACATATTATACAGGTAAACAAAGGTGAGCCATACGTAGCAGACATCGATGTTGTTATTCTGAAATATTACTTTCCACATAATTGAATGACATTATTCAGCTAGAGTATTGATATTTTGCTTTTGCTGGTACTCTGATCTGGAAAAGAAAAAAATAGAAAAATATATTATAAAATATAAACAGGGGATACAAACAGTGTATGCTGTGTATATAGCATCATCTAAACAGCTTTCAGTTTCTTGTTGGCCTTTATTTATCTTCTCCCATTTTGGAATTTTCCTTATTTAATAATACAATACTTAATTAATTTGTAAACGTACTGTAGTAGTCTAGGGTCTAGGCCTAGATAGACTAGAGTCTAGACACCACACCTATCCCACTTGACACTCCCTTTATTACATCCTGTAAGTGTTGGCCTCTATTCCTGCCCTACTAGTCTCTGACTAGGGCCTAGGCCTAGCTAACTAAGGCAGCCTAGCCTAGCCTAGCCTAACTTAACTAAACCTAGGCCTGGACCCTAGGCCTATTTATAATTAATAGTACAGGCGCGCTAGGTAGTAGTAGGCCTCTAGCTACCAGGCCTAGCCTAGCTAGGCCTCTAGAGTCTAGGCCTAGGCTATTATTAGTTATAGGCCTAGCCTAGCTACTACTTTTTTAGTGTAGTTAATAATAGCCTACCATTTAAACACAGATTATTTCTACCCTACCCTCTAAATTTGGCTAGCTCATTGATTGACGCTGAAAATTCAGTAAACAAACAGTTGTTTCTATTTGTTGCCTTTTCTGGGAATTCTGGAAATTTCACAGGAGAGAGCGCGTGTGCCAATAATAATAAAGGGTAAAAAACAATATACAAATGCTGCCCTCAAGTTTATAGGAGGAAAAAACTTTTTACTTTTATGAAATAATTATGATATATTATGATTTACATAGCAAACTGTATGACATTACACCCAAATATATTGTATGATGGTAAGAATAAATGTTTTCTAAATCGACCTAGGCCTATGATATTACTACTTATCCACTTATCCAATGCAAGATATTCAGCTAATTAAAGTCCTACTTCTCTGTTGTCAGCCGATTTAACCACCATCATACACTTGTCATTTGATAGTTCATAGTTATGCTACCTTGCAAGAGTATTTAAATAGTCGTCTGTCAATTGTCATTTCATTTCATATTAACGTTTGACGACACAAATAATAAACAGACCAATCAATACGGTACTGCAACACAAGTTTTATTGCTGAAAAAGAAGTATACAGTTCCACATTAAATTAACATTTTCCTATTAATCAATATATATATATATATATATATATAATCTATGCATTTTTATTTATACACCATTTAAGAAGGCCCTATTATTGTATAATGTTAGTAAAACGAAACTATATTATGAATAATACACTTCCCAATAATATAAATAGGCCTAAAGGCACGCTAAAAAAAATCATCATTACATCATCACTATTTTATCAACCATCCTCATCATCAACAGCATCGTCGTGGTTATCATCATCATCCTCGAAGTACAACAATATCATATGTTATATGACATGAAGCTCAGAATGTTGGGCTGTGTCCCTCTCTGTTGAAGGAGGACAGAGAGGATTCGAAATTTATTATTTTATATTCATAAGCAAGGACTCTTCCCCCATCTCACCTATTAGCTATTGTAACACACAGAGCAGCATCTTAATCCCTTTTTCATAACGAAAACACCCCGTTTACCCCCGTCTCTTTTACAACCCAACGTGTCTCAGCTGCTAAAACACGAAAGTGAGATGCAGTAATCCGGTGGAATGAAAACCATGATCGAATTCGCAAACGTACGGTACACAACATGTATAACGTAAACAAATAGGCATATATAGTATAATTACATAACTTTACAAATATTATTTAATATTTTGATGCACAAATTCACGACACTTATGCTCATTGCATTAATTTATAAAATATATCGAAAGTATGGTAGCGCTTTATCACTGATAAAGGCGTAAAAGCAAGCAACCGAAGAACTTTAATCTAAAATTTAAAAGCACCATTACATTCAATTATGATCATCTATATTATCTTCACGACGTTTAACAGTAAATCCAAATATCAAAAGTTCAAACGGTAAACAAACATAAACCAACTGAAGAAAGTATACGTTTGTATGTAAATTAACCAAAAAAGGCAATTAATAATATTGATTAATTTGGAATATAGGCCTAAATTTTTTACGTCAGTGTTCTATTAAGCAATTCTTAGTAACTTTTAAACTACACTGATCAACTCCCACCAACCATCTTCAACATTGTTCAACCCTTAAAAAAAATATACCAATCAAAAAACTCATAAAACTTTCTATACATCTGACTTCGAGAATTGTAGTATTAACTACATTATTAATATACCATCTTATATACAATTTAAAACCCTTTAACCTATCAGGATTTCACTCATTCAAATATATATTTTAAAGTTAATAACCATCTATTGTTAAACTCGTTTCGCCATCGTTCATCACAGCATTCACATTTAGATCAATACCAGTCAATTAATCCAATACCATTCAATTCAATTGATTCAATCCATTCAATCCATTCGATACCATCTATAATAGTCCATGCATTTCAATATCATACATTCAATATAACGTTCAACATAGTATTCAATCGACACTTTTATCAGATCACTTTCTCTTTTAAAC
This sequence comes from Antedon mediterranea, assembly GCF_964355755.1. Lineage (NCBI taxonomy): Eukaryota > Metazoa > Echinodermata > Crinoidea > Comatulida > Antedonidae > Antedon > Antedon mediterranea. The sequence continues at coordinate 19,799,199 of NC_092676.1, forward strand.
TCAAACCTTCAAACAGTATAAAAAATAAACATTTCTACAACCAACATTACATTGCAAAGCCCTCCAATATAAATTTATAAACTTTCTGTTTCATTCTCATATCTTGCAAATAAATAATTATTCTTTAATTACATTACACTATCTTCAAATCCATTAATAGAATAAAACGTTCTCTGTTCATTTAAGTCAACGCCTTTACAATTCAAACATAATAGAGAACGACAACTTTCTAAATTGATCACTTCGTCATCAAATCTGCAACTAATACGTTTAAATGCTACAATTTGAAATAGATCCCAAGTGTATCCAAATGTAGATTAATTATATTTCAATCAAATTAATTAACTGCAAAGCTCTGTTTACACTCTCAAACTAGTTTAAATTCCTTTTATTTGTTGTTTTTTTATATGTTTCGTGAGGTGGTTTCCCGATTAATCGTATGATCAAACGGTACTGGGTATGATCAACTAGCGTTCGTGTTCCCAGATTAAGATTATAAGTGTATCGTACAACATTGTAGTAGAGCGAAAATAACATAGGTATAATGGCAGTGATATGACATCATCATGTCCATATATGGGCACATCACATTTTTGTTGTCACATAAAGTTTGATAGTGTAGACAAAGCTTAAGTCAATATTGATAACAACGTAGCATATACGTTCTAAAGATCGACACTTTATCAGAACATTCCATAATGAATAATATTAATAAGTATTACCTTATTGAAAAGTAATACAGTACTTTCAAAATAAAATAATGCCGTCGTTGTTATCTTAAATTGAATACTTATGACCACTATAAAATAATATTTCCATAACTACTTTTGCCGTTGCATAATACAAAATAAATCAGATTCAATATCAACGAATTCTCAGATAAAACAATTAGCTAATCAACAAGCATACTTCTTTAAATCACTCAATATAATCAAGGAAGAGTGAAATTACATCTTCCCTGATATAATCAAAACGTACAGCGTACATTTCCTCAATATAGCAACATTAACACTATTTTTTTTTATAAAATATATCTGTCTATTAATATTGTAAGCCTATAGAATATAGCTAACACTTTATCAGCCTAAAACATAGCAAACACATTAACGCCATTTTAGAAAATCTCAGCTGGAACATTAACAGCATTTCATCAATATCCACTTAACATTATCTCCAGGCACTCTTATCTTTCTGATTTCTGATCACGTTTTCTACAATATGATTTAAAAACTCTTAAGTGCATCAATTTAATACCTTTTAATATTTCCCGGTTTTACCCTTTAAAAATACTAAAATAAGTATTCATAAAATGTGTCACCCTATATTATTATTATTATATGTTAATTTCATATACATCATAGATATACTCTCTCATTTTATATTTTGATATAGATTTTGTATTATTTGACCCAGGTCATATATAGTTTACTTCAGGTATTTTTTCCCATGGCGTAATAAACATAGTTCAGAAAAAAATGACAGTTCATAATGTTCGTCACAATGTTATATAACTGCATGTCATAGTAGAAGCTGTTTTAAAGATAAACGATGTCACATATGGCATTGTTGTGGGAACTTGGCTTTATACAAATTATGCAATTTGCTTTTACATTGAAATCGGTCGGTATAGGTCAGTATACCTATAGTACTCCTTCCAATCTACTTAATTTTGTATATTCAACTTTCAGATTCAACAAAGGTGTATGTATTCCCCTCCCCCTCCCCCCCCCCCTTTTTTTGCAGTTTTTAATCAAGTTAATCACTTCCGTAGACAAAAAAAAAATGTTCTTCACTTGTGAAAAGACAAAATAAACGGTTAAATTCAACCAAAACCCAATGATTTCTAGTCAATTTGAATATTTTTTTGGTTTTCAATTACAATTTTTTCAGGTAAATAACTTATTATTTTCGATCCACTTTTTTGTCAACTTTATATAAAATGAAATATTCAACATAAACTTTAAAACAAAAAATGATTTTTTCAGGGAAGACAATACATATTTAACAAATAGAATAATTATTATTAACGCTCAGCATTGGTTAATTATAAACCGTATAGGTCACATGCACAAGTTGACTGTGAACCTTCCAATGAACAACATAAACTCGAGAGTAATCCCCGTTTGACGAAATCAAAATAACAAGTGTAACCTCATGGTTATATCAATATCACTGCGCACATATACAGTAACTACATTATTGCAAAATCTTCAGGCTGATCTTGGTTGAAAGACTTAGTTTGGATGTGGTTTTACCACTGAAACCGTACGGTACTAACATTTAAAATAAAAACGATAATTCCTACATTTAAACTAATAACTCGGCAAATGATTGATCGGGATGGCGAAGTTTTGTACAATATTTCTATCAAGGTTTCTGCGTTTTTTCGGACAGCGACATATTCAACACTGATCAACGAAGTAAAAACATTGTTACAACCACACATGTTAACATCAGCATGGGTGTAGCGTAGCACCAACAGTATAGAGTGAATACCTTTTGGCCACTCTTACTTTCAATATCGAACTTTAAGAAAGCTTTCAATAGAAGAAAAGCTTCGAACAATAGTAAATTTGATCCTTATTATCCAAATAAAACATAGCGATAGTTTTAGTTTTATTTTTGTTTTAAATTGTCACGCTGCCGTTCAATATTTGTAAGGGGAGTTGAATGTGCATGAGAGGTCATGTAACATAAGTACGTTTTCCCAAAATTTGGTAAATTATATTTGCATCTTACATTTGTGCAATGTCGAATAAAATGGCCAACCTTAGACTTTACTTAGGTCGGATTTGTTGTTTTCTTTTTGAATTTATTGATAATTTGTGTTCAGATGCGTTTTTTACGGAATAAATTTGTTTTGTAAACAAGATTTCTCATTGGAACAACACAGGTTTCAAAATCAAGCCCACTTAACCTTAGTTCATACGGCAGTAGCATCCTCATGGCGTATTGTGTCGCTTTGATTGGCAAGAATAACTTGTGTTGGCGGAGTATTTAACTCACATCGCTGGTAACTGCTTCCAAAACATGAGCGAAAACAGCTGTAATGAAATAAAACATAAGATAAAAACAAATAATACATATTTCTTTTCGGCATTTATAGCTCGCCTTAAGTAAAGACATTTTAATGGTATTACTTTCAAATGACACTGTTTGAACCTGAAATAAGATCTTACAAATTATACGACCAATAATTTTTAAATGGCCTTTACGTAAAGAATATGCTGTACATCAAACATCAATGTCAATCCTGAAATCGATGTAATTAAAAAAAAAGAAATTTCTTCTCTCCGAAGTACAATATAAGTCGTATTCATCAAAATTTAAGGCGATAAAACAAATACATTTTGATTTATTTACAACATTTGCCAATTTTTTGGCGAGTTTCATTACATTTATTTTCTGTTCATATTGAAAGATTTCGTTTTCGTTCGTTATCTTAAAGATGTATTTTCCTAAAAAAACCTGGAAAATGAAGAATAATTAAATCGGACTCCGAATATGTTATTTTGTAGTTTTAATAAAGTTAATCACTTCCGTAGAAAATACGAAAAAAAAAATGTTTTCACTTATAAAAGGACAAAATAAATGGTTAAATTCAACCACTACCATTTTTTCCCTTTAAATTACAGTTATTTCAGGTAAATTCATTTTTTTCGATCCAATTTTTGGTCAAAAGGGATAACTATTATGTTAGGCCTACAATAAAATGGCATATTCAACAAAAATTGTGTGTTAAGAATTAATTTTTCAATACATCTTTAACTGAAAATTAACGTATCTAAATGATATTATAAATAATACAGCAAACTATCTCTCACCCACTGCCTTCCCTGCTCAAGAATTCTTCTCCATCCTCCATCGTCTGTGGTAGATCTTGTCCAGTGGTCTCGGGTAAAGTACATAGAAAAATAGCACCGCAACACAAGGCTGAACTAAACAGTACGTAAGGTAACGGCCACCAATATATTTCACCCAATGCAAACAGCATAGGCGTCAGCGCGGCAGATATTCGTCCAAATGCACTGCACAAGCCTACACCAACTTGCCTGAAAGACAGAATATTTACTTTCATTCATGGATATAGTCACCAATAATCAGAGATTACTTACTCTTCTATGATTTTACAATATAATAGACATTGGTATTTCTGTACTACTACTACCTCAACAAGTTAGACTATTATTTTTGTTATTATCGGTATGAAATTGATGAATACACAAACAACGTTTCTACATCATAATTCTTTTGGAAAACAAAATGGCATCATGCATTGATTCCTTCATGAAACAAACACAACGGAACTGCAATCTTAATTTAGTTCACAACTGTATGAATAAAAGTGGCAATGTAGTTCCTTCGAAAAACGTCCTACAAACTAGAAAAGGAAAAAGTCATGCACAAAATGGTACGTATACAATCGTATCATAGACTATATCTAAAGCTCTGTCAACACTATCAAACTAGTGATATAATATGGTATTGACAGGACATCATTATGTCCTTATATGGACACATCATTTTTTGTCACATAAAATTTTATAGTGTAGATAGAGCTTTGAGAAACATTTTTACTCTCCTCCACAAGTTATACATCTTACAACATTGATATTACATTAATATAATATACCACCACTGGATAATATGCATGGATGTAAACGCATAATTTTACCCTTCTTACTGAAGATAACATATAAAAAAATCTTTTAAATAACAGTACCTTACTGGGGTTGGAATAAGCTCGGTTGTGTATAGACAAACAACTGCAAATACAACTGATATGCCGAATTTTCCAGTTACAGCGATGCCAACAACTAAATTATTGTTACCTGATTATTTTACAGAAGAAATAATATTGATAAAAATGTTAAGGAAAGCCTTAAAAAGAAACAGAAACATGCATACATGACACACTTAATGTATAGCAACCAAATCAATAAATATAACAATAATTATATATATAATTTTGAGATACAGTATACAAGTTTTTTGTTAGATACTACTAATATGCATTAGTATATTCCGTTCACGTAAAGGTTTTCCCATTTTGATTAGAAACGAATTTGCAGATGTTCACTATAGTTTTAATCGCCTTGCTGCGTAAAGATATATTGTCTCCCTGAAAGTAAAGTAATTTGTAAAAAATTGTTGTTGAATATGCCATTTTAATGTTACATAATAGTTATTCACTTTAACCAAAAATCGATTCGAAAAATATTTAGCTGAAATTAACTTTTAAAATAGTCAATCGAAACAGCGGGTGTTTTGACCGTCTGTAATTTTCTTTTCTGCGGAAGTGAATAACTTTATCAAAACTTTAAAAAAGGTATATTCAAAGTTTTATTTTATTCATGTTCATGTTTTGAGAGACAATACATATTTCCATCTACATTTACACCTCTTCCGTGTCATAGATAGGTCTTTTTTTTTGCGAAAATGATCGGTTCGCTGAACCAATATTGATTATTATCATTTCTACTTTTAGTTAATCCTTCACCTAGTACATTAGGTCAAATGTCCCGAATTCAAGACGGAAATTGGCGATGAGGTGTGCCAGCCTAACATGATAATGTAACGTTAGGCTTATGCACTTTGAATTGGTGTGAATGTAGATACAAGCCTTAGCACGAGATATTGTAAATTATAGACATTTTTGCAGACTAAATTGTTAGTTGCAACTTTAAAGATTATCTCAACAATTCAATTGAAATAGCATTTTAAAATATAAAAACTGTATACGTATTGGTATATATATATATAATTATTTCACCTTACTCTAACCTAAACTGTTCCTCATCAGATCTTTATCAATTTATCGCCACACACGAGATCGAAGTCTGACGAACGCTGATTACTCATATCGGCTTCGCCACACACGAAATCGTAAGTCTGACGACTGATCCACATCGGCCTACAGGTAGTAGAATCAATATGCCTTTATACCTTCCGGAATAATTGCCACCAAAGCCAAAGCAATTCCAGCAACGATGTAACCGCATAGAGATGTCGTTTTTCGTCCTATTTTGTCCAGAAACAACACAGTGAGTGTGAGGGCGGGTACTTCGGCTAAACCTGTCAAGAACATGTTTAGCAAATCATGACCAGCCAAAAAATCGGTATTGGTTGACAACCCAATGTAGACAGCATAAGTTACAGACCTAATTATCATGCACAGAATCGGACGAAGAAAAAAAATCATAAATTTTGATGGATGTCGCCAAACTTCGCAGAAGAGCGTAATATGCGTGCAGTTATGGGGTAAATATGGCGTAACCCGGAGAGCCGATGGTTATGGATAATGTGAAGATTCAGTATCGGTGGATATGCCTATAACCATCTTAGTGTACAAGAGCCTTCCACTGCCAGGGGACTTACCATTGCAGACACATGTTAAGTACTGTCTTTTTAAGTACTGGTTTCTTGGCTATATCCATAAGCCCGTAAGTTTTTTGACTGTAAACATCTGAAGCCTGTGAAAAAAGGGGGTTTTTTAAATCAAATGCAGAATATACGATAAAATAAGATATATATATAATTATATATGTTCTATGCGGTTTTCTTTAGCAGCTCCCCTGTCCAAACGAAACATGTTAACTTTGGCTCTTATTTTAATAATGATGTTGGTTTGGAGTGATAAATCCATGTAGAAGTTTAAAAACAACTTGGATGGTAAAGTTATCTTGACGGTTTCTTTCTTCTTTTCAGTTGTTTGCGTAAAGGACCACGAAACTGTGATAACTTTTACCAATTAAGTTTCTTTTTATTCTGATTCTTGTGTGTGTGTGTGTGTGTGTGTGTGTGTGTGTGTGTGTGTGTGTGGGTGTGTGTGTTTAAAAAAAATCCTCAATTCGAATACAAATATACTACTGTAGCAGACCTTTGTTTACACATTCCGAGTTTTCCATTTTGGAGATGATTTTGCTCTGTGTGGAGGCTGTTCGTTTTAGTTTTATATAACTAATGTAAGCCATAGGGTCCTCCTCAGATGAACAGCATCCAGTAACACAACCTTCTCCAAACAGTGGCAACCTCTGACCCTATAAACGCAAAAACTAGTGAGACTAGGCTATTGAAGTTAGGAAACTTACAGTTGCTGTTTGTAACCTGTTAACTTCAGCCAATTTATCTACGCTCAATGTTGCTTTGTTAACGACAGCAGCACGCAGTAAAATAGTCTTTGCTTCTTCTCCTCGATTATGAGCTAACAGCCATCTCACCGACTCCGGTATTATCCTGAAAGACACAGAAATTATGTATACAAGATGTTCGTTTTTATCTTTATTCTAGCGATGGGATACTTAACAGTAAAGAAAAAAAGGTACATAATGGAATTATATTATTCACTGGTATATCTTTATTCAAAAATGAAAACAACAAATTTACAAAAAATTCATAAAATATAGCAGCATTTAGGGACGCATGCGTCCCAAGCTGAATTGCATTTCATGATAACATTAAAACAAGTGATAACAATTTAAAAAAAAAAAAAAAAAATGATCGAAGGGCGCAACTCACAAATTAAATTCGTTGATTAAGTTAATCAAATAAGGTAGAGGACTGTTACTATGACGCACAGTATTACAATTGACATTGCGAATCCTGTCGGCATTGCGGGTGATGTATTTGTAATTGTGAACCGAATAACTTATTCCGGTTATTTTGTGGTGAATAATTGAATCAGTTTGATTACCACAAGGAATTCAACGAGTTTAAAGCTCTGTCTACACTATCAAACTAGTTCAAATATGGAAGTGATATAATTGTGAACCGAATAACTTATTCCGGTTATTTTGTGGTGAATAATTGAATCAGTTTGATTACCACAAGGAATTCAACGAGTTTAAAGCTCTGTCTACACCATCAAACAAGTTTGACAAAAAATGATGTACCCAAATGTGGTAGTGATATGACATCATCATGTCTATATGGACACATCAGATTAAGTCAGACATAAAGTTTGATAGTGTAGACAGAGCTTTACGTTTATTCTAGAAGAAAGCATGATGAACTCATATGAATTATCATTATATACTTTAATATTGTAAACATCTTACCACATATAGGACAATGCAAAAGAAAATATTACACAAAGTATTATGCCAAGCAATCTCCAATCTTTTACGAAGAATGCTACAAACGACAAGAACATGGCAGCTATTGGATATCCAAGATAGTACAGAAGTCCCACTGTGCCTCGCTTTGACGGTCCAACAAGTTCAGTTACTGAAAGAAAGAGTAAAGAAGAATTTGTAAAAAGTAGAAATGTAAGATAACTCTCTGTAAAAGGTATTTTTATGATGTCATATCACTACCATATTTGGACACATCACACTTTTTTGTCCATAGTTTGATAGTGTAGACAGAACTTGTATACTGTATAAATTTAATAAATTTCTTAACTCTTTCTTTACTGTGTCTTTTTTTGCGTGACAATAATTTAATTTAAATCGTGGGAAAACAAACATTGTGATAATATGCGAACATTCGGAATAAACAGGAATGCTTTGTATATGGAAGTATCAATCAATGTTCAATTTATACTTTAGAACAGAAATGCTTTGTACGGAAATATCAATCAGTTTGTAATTTAAACTGTACAACAATCAGAATAGTATAGAATGAACAAGCAATTACAGTCGTTTTTTTGAAACCTCGACTTTCAAAGAAGACGAAGAAATTGAACGCGTGAAAGTCAGAGGGAAAATACGGAACGATAGAAATGTCAGTGAATCGGATAGGTATCATGATGTATTATACATCAACAGTGTATACGTGATTTGCAACTTTATTATTATGGAAACATTATGCTTTACTCCAAGTGCTTATAGATATTATTATGAAATGTAGCCCACAACTTATCCAAACATGGGAGATGTGGTATCAGCATTTAACACACCCAACTACCTTCACTGACCATAATTTTAAATTTTACAAATCCTGAGTAGGCCTAAGTCTAGTACCGTATGGTTTGCTTTATACATGCCTCTGAATAAAGTACAATTGAAAATATATTATAATAACTATTTATTATTAACTAATCGAAAATGCATGCTTTTGATCGCAAGACTCAGCGGTCTCAGAAATATTTGGTTTAATAATTAACCTTTGCATGCCGTTTGACGTATAAAGGTACCGGTACTGTACCAGCATACCGCCTTATTGATATCAAAAGCATCATGGGAGCATCCATCATTTATGTTAAATATGCATATAAAATAAACAGTTTATTAATTTGTGTTTGATGCAAAATAATCAAAAACAATATTCGATGGTTCTGTCGGTATATAACCTTTTCCAATAGTGACTTTAGTGCAATCTAAGGACTGATGTTATAACGTATAACGTAATCGTATATCATACTGAGGTACCGTACAACGTAGGCCTATATGTTTAACGTGTACGCATAATACTGTACGTATAAAGTGTACGTATAAGTATAACGTTTACGTATAACGTAGACCTATACTGCGTTAAGTGAATAACGTATACCATGATAGAGCTTGGTTCCCACTTGGACGCAACGCAATGACGTAACGCAACGCAAGTGAATTGACCAATCACAAGCGATGACTTATTCACTTGTGATTGCTAACTGTCTATAACTTCGATTGTCATTGGTTAAAACGCTTGCGTTGCGTTTACCTCCTTGCGTTACGTTCTAGTGGGAACCAAGAAACATATAGGCCTATGTTGTACCTCAGTATGATATATTTGACCAATGATAACGCGATGGATCAACAGAACTACCGCGTGTGATTGGTCAACAAACTTGCGTTGAGCTTACTTCCTTGCGTTGCATCCAAGTGGGAACCAAGCTTAAAGTAAAACAAATTTATTCTCCCACTGTTTCCACTGTTACCGGAATATCGGAAGTTATAAAATGTTTATTGAATTAAAGTTGAGAGAGGAAATGCGGTTTAGCTTTTACAATTATGTTTAGATAATGAATGTCACATACAGTACTATGAATTATGTTGGTATCCATTGGTTCCTACCTTTTATATTTCCTACCTAATTATTAGAAAAATCCCGTTATATAATTTAGATAAATGAATTAAATAAAATGAAACTCGAAAGTTACAAAACCGTCATAGTAATTTGTATGGTATAAGCCATTGAAGCCAAACCAACAATGTTTGTGTATTATCTGCTACCACACAATACGCATTCTAGATTTATTATAATACTTATTGGTAATACTACACACTCCTTAGGCCTTATCAGGTTTACTGTAGTATAAAGCTCTTTGAATATTTTTACTGGTTTTAAATTCCTTACCATAGATTAGTCCAATATTCACTAAAGAACCCGTTGAACCGGTGAGAAACTGTGCTGTGGCAAACACTGGAAAACTTTGAACCGTAACTGCCAATAGTCCAGCACAAACAAGTAGCAATACATTTACGAATAAAACAGGTTTACTGCCGTATTTGTTGGCTAATACACCGATGAGAAATGCCCCAATAGGCCGGCCTAGCATGTGAACTGTTTTAGATAATTGACGCTGCCATAGTTTATCGCAGACCAGATTCCACTACAAACGAGAAAAAAAAATATTAACATTCATCATGATTCAATAACCTACAAACGAACGAACACGACGTCACATTTTGTATCTATGTCCATTAAGTTCTCAAATATGGAGCACATGAGATAATATAAGATAGGCCTATATAATTTATTTGGAAGCTACACTTTTGAAACAGTTGCATATTTCTTGAATGAATGTGCGTCCAGAGTGAAAAAAAGTAGTTGTTATCGATTAATGAAATTATACTTGTAAAGAAGTAATGGTGTGTACCAACCTCTGTGACGGGTGTTGAATGAAATACCGATTGATCGTAAACCCATCCGAGATCGCATTCCCCAATTGTTACGTTACCATCGTTGTCAATAAGGCGTTGGCACTGGTCTGCTGTCTGACAGGTTTCATTTTCATCGGTTGGTAGTGATTCACATAGAAAAGTTCTTGTTCTAGGATTGTAGGTCTCATTTTGGTAACTTCGACAATAATGATCAGGCGCTGTACTGGTTATCACAGTGAAAACCACGATAAATCCATCGATAATCGCTAAGAACACCAGTAATACGAAAAATCTTTTTTGATATCTTCCAAATTCTCCTATTGATTTCAAGTACCCGTCGATGTCGAATTGAGGCTTATTCCTGTCGTAATCCTTGACTTCACCTTAGAAATAAACGAACAACTTAGTTTTGAATCTTTTAAAATGTATAAATTATGCATTTAGGCCTATACGTTAAGGCAATTAAATGTTCAGTGCCTTACGGGAGTTTTATAAACACATTTATTAATGCATTCGATAAACTTATGATGTTTTTATTATTAAGGAACACTAAATTGATCTAACCCGTTTACGACAAGTTAAGAGGCTTGAGTTAATCTGACTCAGTAAATGTAATATACTTACTACAGCCGTACAACTCAAAATAATCATTTTTGTTATAGCACATTATATAATTTTATAAGACTAGAAACATTGTTTTGTTGTATGCAAATGTGGGGTTGGATTATTATTGGCACAGCCCTTGTATATCCGTTCTCAAAATATCTACAGCTCTCTATGTAAGTCGGATGGTCGGTCGGTCGCTAACTTGAGCACTGGACTGCAGCCATACATATGACCTTGTTGTTTGTTTGTATGATAACATCCAGGCCGTTACACAACGTATTTTTAGATCTACAGTATTCATTCCATTGTGTTTTATATAAAACGGTAAATAGCACAGCTATATTGTCTGAATACAGCGAATTAGAATATGAACAATAAGTAGGAGTTTATATAGGTCACCTCGGCTTAGACATTATATCAATCTTTATTCATAACAACAATACATTTGTAAAATAATAACCAGGTCAAAAGGTCGACATGCATGTTTTGTTATCTAGTCAATTGTTAAAAGACTATGAGGCCTTATACTGAAATAGCTGTAAAGCTCTGTCTACACTATCAAACTTTATGTGACAAAAAAGTGTGATGTGCCCATATGCGTTTACTTAATAAAATGAAACAAGACTGCAGATACAGGTTCGTTTTGATGATTATTGCGGCTCTAAGGTTGGCTATAATGAAAGTCCCCCTGATCTATTTCATGTTTGTTTGTAATTTATGATTTCGGATCAAATAAAAAGGTTTGACTCCTTATAACTATTGCTTTTTATACTATTATATTGTTTTCCAACTCAGACTCTTTATCCAAACCAGATTGTTTTTTATTGTATTTCACCCAGAATAATAGCGACAAATCCCTCACAATTCCCGTAAATACCTAATAAGTAATCGAACATTATATTTGATCAATCGATGGTGCCATATCACTGTGAAAATATTCAAACAACGAGTGTGTATGAAGTCAAAATAGATGTATATATATATAATATATATATATATATACATTGCACTTGCACTTGCACTGATGAAGGGCTAGTATTGCCTGAAAGCTCTGCTAACTTTTCTGGCTGTTTACTTTATCGTTTTGATTTAGCTTTTCGCTTTTTTTTTGTATCTCCATTGAGATCCAGCCACTGATACCCACAGCATTGTCATTTTTTCAGTAATTTGCCTTTGGATTTATATATATATATATATATATGGGGCGACTTTTTCTCATTCTCACAGATTTCCTCATCTTTATCGTTTCAAATTAATTAATTAAATTTCAGTATATCACCGAGTGGTTTCGAATTAATGTTCATTGCCTAATGTGTTTATATATATATATTTAATTCTATTCAAGTACATTTTGGTTATATTTAGTATAAAGATATAATTTAGAAACAGTGTTACAATTCTACTCGAATCTCTAGTTAAGCCGATTTTCCACTAGGCAAATATATTCGCTCGAATCGAAAGCGCCAGCTTACGCATGTATAGATAGGGATTTGGAAGGTGTAAACATGAGTCCGAGCCTAGTACATAGTGCAAAATCGGCTGTATACAACACCGTTTGGTTTAAACAGTATATTTTCAACTCCCTGGTTTTAGGATGCACCGTGGAATCAATCTCTACATGCATTTCACTGCCTTTCTTTATCTTTATGGATATTACTACTGAGGAGGTGAAAATGACTCGTAAAGGTCAACGGATTAATAAGAATATAGTACAGTATATCAGTTAATATTCCAAGACTGTTAACACTCGTACTATAAGATGCGACATGGAATCCTTCAGTAAATTTATCAATCTCTTTTAGTCATTATAACAAATTGGGGTGCAAAGACCTTTAAAGGGCAAATAGGGATTATAATAGTAAAACAAAAAGCCCTGTTCTAAATGTAAAAGATAGTACCGAAGTAGAAGTTGCGCCATAATATATAAGCTTTCTCTTTCGTTATTATGACTACTAAATAGTATAAACATAGTAAAATAAAATGTATAAACAGTACCTATTGATTACTCGCTCGTACCAAAAGCATTGTGTTCATATCGATTTTATTCTAATTATGAAATAGAAAGTACACAATGCCTTAGATTGTTTGTAACATGAATAAAACAATATTGGTCTAAAGGTGACACCATCAATTTTCATAATCATATGTTGTATTTCAATAGAAAGATCATATTATTAATGATTGCATGTTAATGTTGAATAAAACATACAAATACAATTCTTGATGTATTTTAATACATTTTCGTTTATTAACAACAGGGAAAATGGATGCTGCACTGTCTCGTGAGTCAAGCATTGTAATTCATCCGTCTATTTGGTGTTTTTTTATGAGCACCGTTTCTGCTGCCATGAATATACCGCGTATGATAATGTATTTAAACAATACCTATATACACGTGTATCGTAAATCGTCTAATAAACCTACACTCTAATAGTAACCCAGCTTCTAATAGTAACCAACCTTATAAGTCAATATATAATAATAACCCACTATTCTAATAGTAAACCCATGGGTGTTATAGAGTCACAAAAACTATTGACAAAACGACACTAAAATTATTCCCTAAAATAGGCATTTTTCACAATGTAATTATTATTATTATTATGAAGACTGGTCGTTTATGATGCAGCCGTATTTTTAAAATAAAGAGAATGTATGTTGATCTCGGGAGTGGGGGAATATTAGGTTTTTTTTAGTTCATAAAATAAAGTTAGAGTTCAACCAATTTTTTTTATTCGTACTGTTTTATTATTTTGCTATGAGTTGCTGACCGGAAAAGTTGGGGGTGGGTTACTATTTTCATGTGCCAAATTTAAGATTATTAATAGTAACTCACTACACTAATAATAACCCACCCTAAAAACAATCAAAGAATAGTACGGTAATAATTAGAAGATGTACGGTATTATACATATGTACACGGTTATTTGACAACAGAAACAGGCCAGTCTTGATTGGTTTGAAAAAAACTTAGCGCTTCCTAGCAATGTTAGGATAGGCCTACACATTGTTTTTTTGCCTACTCGTGATCGTTCGACCAAGAAATGTGAGATACGGTAGGCCTACAGTCTTTTAGCACAAATCTCCCATTATTAATATTGTTAATTATTATTTATCCGTTAATTAGTATGCGGAAAGTATTAATCTTAGTACAGGATAAGTGAGTGCAGACACTGGTTGTTTTACACAAGAGAAGTAACTAGCATATAACTCACCATATAATACTTCACCTAACGGCATTGCAAATGTTCTACCTGTATGAATAATATTATACTAGCTTTGATAAAGCTAAAGCATTTTATACTTGAAGTCACAATTATAGAGACAAAATACTTGTGGACAGAGGCAATACGCCAATTCAATACGATGCTCGCATAGACTGTGTTGATAATGAATTACCTCAGCTTGAAAATTATTTTCGTCATGGATTAGTATCGTATTTATCAGTCCAAAGGTACACAACAGAGGGCGTATCAGTTATCTATGTATCAGACGTTTTATTCGTGATCAGACCCTAATTCAAATATATGGCTCTGTTATATATAACTTTAGATAATTTAGTTCTATTATAAAAGAAGAGAAGAAAAGGGGTTATAGGTGGTAGAGTGTGGATTGAGGTTACCTCAGAACCAGTAACTGTACCAGTGTGTACCTTTCTCAATGTTTATACTTTTAAGGGCGGATCGAAGGGGTAGTGTTAGATCATATCACTTTATTTTTATTCGTCTAGAATGTAATTAAGCGCATAGATACATTTAGTTTATTGTGTCAACTCAGTAGGCCTACATCAATTATATATAAATCACCGAAGGGTCTATCTACACCACACACATCTGTTTCACTTCCCGCTGCAGAAATTCTGCACGCTTCTGTTTGGATTAGAACTATCATGATATGAAAGTACAGTGTGAACACAGGTATAGAGATAATGTGGCTCAAACATTGTTTCATTTTAATATATTTTTAATCCATTTCTAGAATGTAACTGAATTAGTTATTTTTTAAACGGAGTGCATGGGGTTGTTCTATTTTAACAATTATTCATGTGAGCACAAAATTAGTATTAGCATCAAACACATAGCTCTGTTTTACGACATAGTAAAAGAGGTAGTGTCATGAAAACGATGTCGCCATTAGCGTCAAACACAATGAATACACATGACAGAAAAAGCTGCACGATGAAAATTATTATGCGTCTTTAGATGCATAATTATTTGTTCAGAAAAAATTAGTGATCATCATTGCCTGCATAATAATTGAAGTAGGTCTATCATCAGAAGAAAATAATGCGAAGCCATTACAACACAAGCACAAGATTCGATTCATTACTCGCTAATTTTCTATTAGTTTTTTAAAACAATATATCTTGCAATGCTAATGTGACAGAAGCCGTTTTAATTGTAGTCATATATTCAATGTTATTGGCACACTTTCGTTTTCTTCGTCTTCATCATCATTAACCAAAAACATGTTTTATTCTTGCGATTTGCAACTTAGGCCTACCATTATCCGTCATGTTTTCGTATTAGCCTACTTATATTTATATTACTACCTCTATTACCTTAATACCGTCATTTTATCATCAGCCACATCACAATCATCATCATAATCTTCATCACCATCATCCTTGTCATCATCATCATCGCCATCAACATTGTCATCATCATCATCGCCATCACCATTGTTATCATCATCATCGCCATCATCATTGTCATCATCATCATCGCCATCATCATTGTTATCATCATCATCGCCATCATCATTGTTATCATCATCATCGCCATCATCATTGTTATCATCATCATCGCCATCACCATTGTTATCATCATCATCGCCATCATCATTGTTATCATCATCATCGCCATCACCATTGTTATCATCATCATCGCCATCATCATTGTCATCATCATCATTGCCATCATCATTGTTATCATCATCATCGCCATCATCATTGTTATCATCATCATCGCCATCATCATTGTCATCATCATCATCGCCATCACCATTGTCATCATCATCATCATCGCCATCATCATTGTTATCATCATCATCGCCATCATCATTGTTATCATCATCATCGCCATCATCATTGTTATCATCATCATCGCCATCATCATTGTTATCATCATCATCGCCATCATCATTGTTATCATCATCATCGCCATCATCATTGCTATCATCATCATCGCCATCATCATTGTTATCATCATCATCGCCATCATCATTGTCATCATCATTATCGTCATCATCTTCATCATCATCATCGCCATCATCATGTCATCATCATTATCGGCATCATCATCATATTCATCTTTATCATCGCCATCATCATTGTCATTATCATCATCTTCATCATCATCATTATTATCATCATCGCCATCATCATTGTCATTATCATCATCTTCATCATCATCATTATTATCATCATCGCCATCATCATTGTCATTATCGTCAACGCCAACATTATTGTCATCATTATTATCGTTATCATCATCATCATCGCCATCATCATTGTCATTATCATCATCTTCATCATTATCATCATCATCATCGCCATCATCATTGTCATCATCGTCAACGCCATCATCATTGTCATCATCATTATCGTTATCATCATCATCATCAACAAGTTGTAGAACTTATCTACTATCTAAAGGATAATTATGACGTCATGCTAGTACAAATGAGCATTCAATAATATGTAGACTTTGATTTTGTAAATGGTTTTTATTATTATAGTGCTATTCAGTATTTATAATAATATTTCTGGGTAAGACAAAAGTAATCAGAGATGAGAAGAGAGTTACGTAGAAACATCAAACTATGATATCGATACAAACCATTGATGACGTTGACAATTGTACAATTGAGAATGATTAACAAATAATAATCAAAGAAGACATTCGAGATCGAGACAGATCGTACAATATTATTGATTGAGATAAAATTGCAATCTTCTATCATAAAGAACAATGTCAAAGTCATGATATTTAAGCCTGTGCAAAGTAGGCGATTGTCGAAACTTTATGCATGCCTAAAGTTTCGATAGGCAAATTCCGTAATACAGCATCTCATGTGTATCACATGTAGTGCCTAGTATCACGTAATGCTAGGTTATGGTCTATACTAGGCAATACATGTAAAACACATATGATGCTGTATCACGATATGATGCTGGACACACAAAAATCCTTTTAAAAACGAGCAATGGGTTTCTTTTTAGGTGTATCCACATACGAAATTAATCTCATAACAAGATAGATAGATCCATATCCACTTTTAACAAATGACAGTTGGAAGGGAGTGTGTGACACGCCACATAATCAGTATATCAACATACTCGTGTTTTTTTTTTATTTGGGCGTGTTCAATTAATTCCCATTTTCATGAGCAACGTTTTAATTATTATCAGTAATGCGATATGGCAGTGTGCAAACTACAAAGATAGCAAGAAGCCCAGGCGTCTTCGCCATAGTAACGGTGTGACGTTGTACACTGACAATCTAATAATTATGTAATATAATATTTGTGCATACATTATACGCACTTATGTCCACAATTATCAGAATAAAAATGTACGCTGCGTAATGAATAATTATGATTATGCATTCGGGAATTGTAATCATGGAGAAATCAATAAATAAAACAAGATGGAAGAGTAAATGCACGTTTTAAATTGTTGCAGCATTTTTTTTATTATTTTAATCTACCAAGCAAAATGAATTTCCATTTTTATGGACAAATAAAATTTCTTGAATCTTGAATCTTGAATCTTGAATTGATTAACTTTAATACAGAATAGTATTGTCAATTTTTAAAACAAACGGGAGAATATTATATAAAAAAATGATTGTGAGAATTGAAAAAACAGTAGGCACCTAAGTTAGCAAATGTTAACATTTTTTAAGGAAATAACCATCTTTTGACAGTTCGTTGGAATGAAAATTGTTTTTTTTAGCGAAAATTAAGAAAATAATTTGAGTTTATATGGCCTACAATATCATGTCATCGATTATACAACCATTAGTTCATTGTATATGTTGTTCTTAATCATCCACAATATACAATATCAGGAAAGGGTAAAGATTACTCACAACTTCCCTACGAATTGGTACTAACTCCTTATCAGCATTTTTGAAATTCGGGGCTAAATTAAATTTGATTGTTTCTGGTACTGACCAGTCGCATTGGAAAAATTCGGTTTCTGACTCATGACTGTGAGAGGCTCAATCTTTTAACATGGTAGGACAAATCTTGCATGGATTTTCTCAATGAGGTGTAAACTCAACTTCGGGGTCAGTATTCCCACAACCCCCCTCCCGCCGAGGTTTGATGAATGGGTGAAAGTTGATAACTTCACATTTGTTATTAGTTTTTAGACAACTTTCCCGGGAATTGTAAGGAAGCGGCTGTGCAATTATTTAAAAAATAAAAATGTTTGATTTACAATGAAGATACAAGCTTATTTCTCCATACAAAAAAATGCAACTAATAGTTCTAAAAAATATATATATATTATACTTTAATACTTATTTCTTTATCGTAGAATTATACTATTCATAAGTGAGGGAATAATGGTTTTGTTTACTATTAATTATGAGCATACCTAGGAGTGGGATGACCCATGAAGAGACAAAATGCGCGTTGAAACCTCAATACCGGTACTGAATAGCCGGTGCCCTATAAACAACAAAACAGGCCACTATGCCTAAAATATCATCAATAGTTCAATTGTGATGCCTCGGGCTTATTCGGTTCGTTGCCTACAATGCTTCGATGACTGTATTATTTCAATCTTTGCAATGTATCAAATCCGTATTTATTTCAGTTACCTTACACTTATCTTATATGGTAGCTAAATTACCTGAATATTATTTTCAGTGGCGACATGAGATCTGTACATGTGAACGATTACTAGCACCTGCTCTGTATTGATTTCTTTGAATTTAAAACTCAAATTCGTGATTTTAATGTATCGAATGTATAAAATAAACCATTAGAATTGTCTTGTTGGATTACTTTCCAGTGAGCATTCGCATATGAAGAACCGAATATAAAGTTGAGTAGAGATTATGTATCTTAAATTTTGATCGCCACATCAATTGCAGAGGAGAAACAAGCATAATGCGAATGCTCACATAAAATTTGACGTTGGGATAGCTCATCGCTTACGTTACTTTAAGTAATCACAGCATAGGATTAGTTTGTATGTATGGGAGTGTAGGGAGGTTTTGATTTCCGACGATCCTATAGTCAAATCAATGTTCGGCATCATCTGGATGGGAGCGCAAAACAGGTTCCAGTATCATTCCTCGCATGCGCAAAGTGGATTAACATTACGTACTTCGATCGTCAGTCATGGCAATCGAAAGCCTCCTTAGATTTTGATGTATCCCCCCCCCCCCCCTCTTCTGTATCAAATATACCACACGGTACCATGTCTATAGCAAAGCATTTCGCAAATTTTATTGAAAATAATATAATGGTTGGTAGTCTACTCTGAGAGCATAGCTCACTCTTTTTATTTTGCTTTTTTGATACCTACACCCAATGCAAACATAATGTATGCTTTGCAAGACCACAAATTACACACTGAAAGACATTTTAACATGATTTGCATTAAAAACAAATTATTGTATTCTTAACGAGACGTAGTTTAATTATCATTTAATTTTGGTCATCTAAATAGCTCTAGGAAATTATATACGATATCAACATTTCGTTTCTATGACTATAATTCATTTTCAGAACACTCCAATCTATCACTGTGTATACTGGAAAGTGTCGTTTACGTGCTTAGCTTGTTAAATTATATTAGGCTCAGTGCAGGAGTTACCAATCAGGGGATCATTTTAAAAGGGTAATATTCGAAGGTGTGCAGCTGCCTCTTTCCCATAAGATCGTCTGCATTTTGATTAAGCGCCCACAAGACGCTTGGAACGTTCCTAATTTGAGAAGCATAGCCAATTGTAATAAGATAATGCAATAGTTAGGCAGCCATAATGCGTGGTTCTCACTAGAGACGCAACGCAAGGATGTAACGCAAGTGATGGGTTATTCGAACTGTCGCTTGTCATTGGTCAACTCGCTTGCGTTGCGTCTACGTCATTGCGTTGCGTCCTAGTGGGAACCAAGCTTTACCGAATCGTCTTGTCATTTTCAATACATCATCACATAGTTATCTTCAAAATAATCATTATCTGTAATCATTCTATAAATCATCATCGTCGTCGATGGTCAGTGACACCCTAAAAATCCATAAACAGACAATTTTACGCACTTGTTTAAAAACGCGTTAAACATGGTTTGTGTGACGCGCTAGCAATGGTGTCTTTTGTGCGTCACTGACAATATAAAATGTGTGGTTGAAATGAAACGACAGGAGTATAGGAAACCATCGGTTTTAGTACAATTTATTACGTTTAAGTCCCGGTTGAAGCAGGTTAATATGCTTATCGAAAAACGTATATCACACAACACAAATGCCTTACTCAAATCCTATATATGCCTATATGAATTAGATTGTACATGAATATCTGTATATAAATTCTTTACGTTAAACCATTTACGAATACGTATTGGTAATGACTAATGGTTAGTGGTTGCTTGGAGTACTGAATTCATATAGAATTTATATACAGATAGTTAATATAAAAACTTTTTTTTTCTGATTTATTGGATTCAAGACAGGACCACAATGCAAAGTACATTTTCTTTTACCTGATTGTGTAATCCTGTATAAAGATGTTGTTAAATAGATAAAATAAAAACCAGATGAAAACATTTTGTGAAATAAATGTAGGCCTATTAATTAACCACAATTAAATTAATACAATATTTTATCAGGGCTCATGTGTTATTTTCAGCCAGTTTCTTCTTGTTTTTTTTTATCATCATACAGTACTAATTTTGCGTTGTTCTTTTACATTCAAATACACATATGTTAACTTTATTTTAATTGTCCTTACATATTTTTCGCAACTTAATTTCATATAGGCCTGTAGTATAGTTCAATCTCATAACTGTGTAAAAAAACCTATGCAAATGAGTGGTGACTATACATTAATGTTCAGTAAGGTTTGAAAAGCTGATAAACTAAAGAAACTGACCACAAACTCTGTGCCTTAACCATAAAATATGCCATTTTCTTAACGCACAAATGGCTTCAGGAAAGACTTGGCTTCTTTCTTCTAATTATTTTAATACCTTTCATTAGTCAAAATTACGAACAATGAATACTAATTCCGATATCAATTAACAATATCGAAAAGCTTAGGCCTATTTCTTAATATCATTTATTCACGTTAAAATATTTTTTTTAAATATAATATTATAAGCATATCTGATAAAAATATATTTTTTTAAAAAACAAGACGTCATGTCGACCTATTATAACGCATCGAAAAATCTGTTTTTGTGAATACAGTAGGCCTACTACAATAATGCATTTTGTTTGACCGAGTATAAATCCAGCTTAAGCTCCTTCACTACTTGAATCCAACTAGGACGCAACGCAAGGACGTAATCGCAACGTAATAAATAACCACAAGCGACGGAATCCAAGTATCATGCGAACGTAGCTTAAAACAAAGCTTGGTTCCCATTATGATACAACGCAAGGACGTAAGCGCAACGTAAAGCGTGGTTCCCACTAGCGACGCAACACAAGGACGTAACGCAACGCAAGTGAATTGACCAATCACAAGCGATGGCCTATTTGCTTGTGATTGCTAACTGTCTATAACTTCGCTTGTCATTGGTTAAAACGCTTGAGTTGCGTTTACGTCCTTGCGTTACGTTCTAGTGGGAACCAAGCTTAAGTGATTTGACCAATCACAAGCGACGGAATCCGAGGCTCAATGTGAACGTAGCTTAAATTAAAGTTTGCTTCCCACTAGGACGCACCGAAAAGACGTAAGCGCAATGTGAGTGACCAATCACAAGCGATGGATTATTCGAACTGGCGTTTGTAATTAGTCAACTCAATTGCGAATGCGTTGCGCGTACTTCCTTGCGTTGCATTTCTAGTGGGAACCAAGCTTAGTGATCGTAGGTGGATAAAGCATATATCTGGTGTGAACTGTCAAAGAGGCTTATAAAAAGATAAGGCACTTCATGGATATGTTTTTCATAGTATATTCTATGTTTACATTATATTGTTTTGTGTCTATATAGATTGCAGTACCTGTGTTCACACATCACGCACTACCTGGAACTGTAGGCCTACTTCCGTATATGCCTATAAATTAAAGAACCGTATAATACTTTCCTTTGTGTTGCAATGCTTAGAGGAAATACATTATATAACATTGTACATAAGGTTAGATTGGTCATCATAATTCCATCCTTTGGCAATAATTATGTATTAGAATTAGTATAGAAATTAATCCTTTAAAAAACCTTCAGCACATTAGATATTACATTTCTACAGTTTAAAATGAACAATCTATATACCATTTGCTAATTTTTCTCCGAACCATCGTTTTCAATTATGTCTCAAATTAACATGAAAAATGTTAATAAAACGAAAAACCTTTTCGTCAAAATATTCGATGAAAGAAAATGCATAATGCATGTTTTCATGTATAGAATACCAAGTAGGCTACCTTAGATCAATAATAATATTATGCGTTATTTTGCAGCTGATCTGCTGTGTTACCTCACACCACTTACCGTTAGTTTCCACGAACTGATCCATTATTTGATGATGCACACGCGCAGTAAGGCCTTACCAACAGAGGCTAAGATATTCCGCCATGAGAAAACACTTCAACTACAATAGCTAGAGACTTGTTCTAATAATCATTTACACATTTTAGAAATATATACAGTAATGTTTCAGACATACACTTAGCGTTCAGCAGCTTTGTCTCAACTGGAAATTTCTAGATCAACCAACATGGTTATATTCATTGAACTGAATGCTAGATGGCGTACTTTCGCTCGATAACTTTGCAGTTATCTATCGAAGATTTTCACCTGCCCGAGAAGCATTTAGCGCGTTACAATAGCAACGAATCGTTCCATAGATTATAATTATAGATGCTATATTACGTTCGGTTGAATGAGGCGACTATTACCTTTGCTTGTTTCTCTATAGTTTTAATGAACTTCCACGTAAAAAATGTTTAGATGTCACACCAATAAAAGTCTTTTTAATCGTTTTTTATATCGCCTCATTTCCCAAGATTATTTAAATGCACAATTCACTAGAATGAAAAACCAAAAATCATGTGCCAATCACACAAGGTTGTTGTACGTCTGTATGTTTTAGGCCTAAAGCTCACATTAAGGCCCTTGCCATAAAAGCTACTTTGAATTGGTGTTTTGCATGCAGGACGCGCGCATTCATCAAACATGCCTACGATGATCAATATTACTACCAAACAAGATTACATAAGAATTTCCAATCTCTAAAAAGATCATAATATAAATTGATTTCTATGTTTACTAATTATAATGATTACACAGGAACTATTTCCAATTTAACTTTCCTTTATATCATTTTGGGAGATCAGGAAATTCTAAATAGTGTCTACATGTCCAAAAATAAAATGATTAGCGGTAAACAAAATGAATTTCTATTCTATTGGATCATTAATTTGTACATCTCTCGAGATTTAATTTCACCATGGAATAACCTGTCTGTCTCGTAAATATGTCTTAACGTTTTAATGATTTTCAGGAAAAATTATTTTTCGATTTGCCTGATGCACAAGCTCCAGATAATGGTCTCTTTACAGCCAGCATCATAAACCGACCTGCTTCAGTCTTTTCAGCTGTTAAAAAGAAAATACAATTTAGAGTACCACGTGATCAAGTCCAACTTTAGTAGAATTGCGACAATTTGTGTAGAAGCGCTAAAATATAATGTATACGTCACTACAGAATTAATTTTACAATGTGTGTAATAAATCATAAAAGTATGCATATCTACGACTCATTTAATTTGTCGCGTCGTAGTCAAATATGCGCATGCCTAGAGTTATTATGCTACTACTGCGCATGCCTAGAGTTATGATGGCGATACGAGTTGATGGAAGAACATGGCATGACATGCCTCGATTAGCTATAACAGAAGTATTCGTATTTATGTGTGCTGAGTTCAACGCTAATTAAATCAAGATAACATGTGCCTCTTCTATCTCTATCACTATTTAAAATCTCCCTATAATTATCCAACACATCTCCATTGTTCAGTTTCATTATCAAGTGTACTAGGCCACTGGTTCAGTTAATTTGAACATAGTGGCCTACATCTATCTTATAAATAACAGAAATCTATAGAGCTTGCTTTATTTTCGTTCATTTTAACCAATTAACTGGTATTAATAGTTTTAAGATCAAAACAGATTACGACGATCCATCAAGTCTATTAGTGCATGTTTTAAGTCAGAAATTACTGGTCTGTATCGAGCGTTGATTCCTGCAATTGTTTTAAAGTTTATGAACGAAAATAACATGTATGACCATCTCATAATTTAGCAAAGTACTTGAGTTGTTTATACATTATCTTGCAACTTCTCCACGTGCATTAAAAAAACCTAAAGCATACTATTTTTCTGTATTAAACAGGTAGTTTGTTTTATTCTTTATTTATTTATTTGTCTTTATTTATTGTTTGTCGGTCCCTGTGAGACAAGTTTTAAACTTCTAGAAGGGATTCATGATATTAATGACTACCAATTACTGCTTTTTTCTATTTTGTATATGTTCATTCATTATTATCTGAATAAATGTTATCTGAATCTGAATCTGTTTAGGCCCTATTTATTATTATTATTTTATTTATGATTTTTACTTTTTTAATTAATTATCTATCTTCAATCCATTCTTTTATATTTTTTGACTTTCCCAACACAGGTCTGGATTTTGCCATAATTTACTAAACTATTTACTCCATTTATTTTCATTGTTTACGGATCAGAGTTTGCATCAGCGTTACGAATGAAAAAATGAAAAACCAAAAGACGAATAACATGTAAAATAATGTAGGCCTATGTTTTTGTTGCATACGGTTGCTAAACAGCTTGAACAAATAATGTACGTTTCCATTACCTGTAAGTATTGTCAATGCTCGTCTGTCTTAACTTCTTTAACCGTAATATGAGATTGATTGCCATGACGGTTGCTAGTGTCAATATTTGTTTAGGAATTGTCGAATAAAAGGAAACTTAGTTGTTTTTTGTTAGATACTTTTGTCGGCAATATAATTGGATTTAAATAAGAGTGAACTTTGATATCAATCAATACAAATATCTCGGTCACTTCGCAGCAAATGTGACTTACAAGAATCATTCTCACGAAACGTAGATACAGAAAGATCGGAAAATAAGAAAGACGAATATTACACAGACTAATGTTTTTAGAGACTCTTTTCTATATGAGAGAAACACGTCGCAGAGGACATTTATTTATCGCTGTTCCTGTATGTTACTTTTGCTTGTAAGAGACGTGACGCGATGAAATTACCAGAGACTATAAAGTATTGTCTCCAGGCTATCAGGTTATGCTCATAACTGTCATAACTCATGCTAATGGATTTCACTGACAAACAGCTGATTTCATAAGGAAAAAATAATAATTTTGGTGATAGAATTCTACGAAGGATTAACATAGAAATACGAATGCATGAGAGAACGTCAATCTTCATACACTCGTTGGATGTATGGATTGTTGGATGCGAATTGATATCTCTTGAACGACTTCGTATAAATAAGATACGATAAGTAACACTTGAACAGGTGGTTTATATTTGTTATAGAAACATTTTAGCATTGAATCGAGCTATTCTCTACGCAATTTTAATAATTGCTTGTTATAAACGTTTCAGCTTTATCATTTTCTCAAGAGCTTGAACAAATTATCGTTATTGGATAAAGGATTATTACCTACTAATAGTTGATCAGAACAAATATATACGCATTGCAAAATTGAAAATCAATTTTTTTAATAGAGTTTATTTTTTTCGTTCCCTTTTTGCTCTGGGTGTTTGTAATTAGATATTTCATCCTTTAGAGCGTTTCAGCGAGTTTCATTCTTCTTCAGAGCGTTTCATTCGTTTATGTAGAAAATCAATATGTTTTGTGGATGAGCATATTGTAATTAGAGCTATTTTATACTAAAACAATATCGATAACAAAACGAATATATAAAGTAAGAAATCTATACGTACTGCTATAAAATGTATTATTGAAAATAAGTTAACAATGATACTGTACATTGATAATACTAGTAATAATAATTGTCAGAAAAAAACATGGAAAATATGCCTAATGTTAGTAAAAAGAAGAAATCTCACAATCGAATGGAGAGAGTCCATTTTGAGAATTCCAAGCTTGCAGCAATGTATATTCATAATATCTTAAACATAGAAACACAGATGAAAATTAAAATGGCGATTCTTTATCGGGAAAAACAGAAAGTTGAACTTGAATATAAAGCTCAGAAAAAGGAAAAACTTCGCATTCGGAGTGAACCACGGATAGCATTCGATGATATTAAAGAAAAAAGTCTGCCAAAGTCGGCTAGCAAGGTAAGACCAGTTAAACCTGCCTTGCGAAGCCCTGCTGCGACGATAAAGTCCGAACGACGAGTAGCGTTTGCTAGTGTTGGCACGGACGATGACTCAGATGACTTAAGTGACGACGATGAAGATTCAACACAGGATCAGTCAGTACCAAATTTATTATTCAGTGGGTTAACACCTTCTCGAAGAACTCAAATGTCAACAGTAGTAGAGGAACCATCTGACGAAGAAGACGACACCGACGCTGTCAAAACAGAGCGTCCTCCTCTATTGAACTCATTCAGAAGTGCATTTTCTGGTAAACGTCAAAGTGTTTGTAAAAACGAAGCAGACTCGATTTCTTTAAAATCCAAGTTATTATCATCTTCAGCAGAATCTTACAATCAACTAGCACCGGTACCAATGCCTTCATTCCCGACTCATGATAACGGTATGACATCCCTAAAGGCGCTAGCATTCCAGACAGATATGCGAATGGTTAAACCCGAGGAAATTACTGTAGAACAAACAGCAGAATTTTCTGGTCGATTTACTCGACGTCGAAGTAGAAGCGCCATCATGTCTGATGTCGCAAATATGAGGCGGAGGACTGTAACGGGTTATCGTCCGCCAAGCGCTCCGTCTAAGATGCAACCGTTTGCTGGGGTTTTAGGGCAGTCACAATTTGCATCAGCCGTACAAACGTCAAGCGATTGGAACAGGCAGTCGAGAGAAAAAATGAATGACACATGGAAGGCGTATCGTCTTCCATCGTTAGTAGTTGACGAGTCACAATCACAGTCATTTTTCGTGCAATTAAACGAGAAAAAGAAAGTTCAAGAAAATGAAACTTTGCTCTTTTTGCGAAAAGTAGACCAAACACGCGAAAATGGAGATTTGAATAGGAGATTGAAATATTATTTTTCGAAAGGAGATCGTTCTGTTTCTCAAGACAATGAGAATGACATAATCGGAGAAGAAGAAGAAAAAATGATGTTTGAACGAATACGTGGACTTCGTAGTTGACGGTTTTTTAGTACTACAACACTAAAGGTTATTTTAGAGAAACCTTCTACAAATGTACAAATATATATATATATATATATATATATATATTTCAATATTTAAAACAAAATAATACTATATATATATATATGATGTGTTTATATATATATATATTTTATATATATATATATATATAAACACATCAGGCAATGAACATTAATTCGAAACCGCCCGGTGATATACTGAAATTTAATTTATTCATTTGAAACGATAAAGATGAGGAAATCTGTGAGAATGAGAAAAAGTCGCCCCAACCGAGACTCGAACTCGGACCGCCTGCTTGATATGCAGATGTCCTAACCATTAGACCACTGGGGCTTTCATAGTGTTGTTCGAACTCGATTGAATTGGATAGCGACTCTTTAACATTCTCGGCGTGGTACGGCGGAACAGCACTAGTCCTCAGGTGTACGCACGCGCACCAGAGATTATATGTAATATATATATAAATCATACTGTAAGATGTAGAAACAGTGCTCATATTCGGAACATGATCTCATAATCGCGTCAAATATAGCTCATTGGCGAAAGTTCCAATTGATTTATATATATATATTTATATATTTATGAGGTATGCTACTCTGGTATCAAAGTCAGATAGAGTACTGCCGTATAATATTCTAGATAAACATAGCAAGTGTATGATGTTTACACACTATGATTAATAGTTTTTGCTACTTGACATATTTGGAGACATTTTGTTTTCTTGATAACATTTTTATTTAAGCTGGTACATGTGATTAACAGTTACTAAAACGCCTTGCCTTTTTATAATAGTATAAAATTTTTCATTTGTCTATAAATATTTCCTAATGAGGTAGACTGGACATTGTAATATATAGTCTCTCTTCTAGGCTAATATTGAAAATTTTTTTGGCACAAATGGCGTGTCATACGTATACTTGAGCTGAATATATTTTCAGGAATCAGAAAAAAGTATTCTTACAATAAAGAAACTGGTTTGTTTAAAACATTTCTAAAATGATAACACAGCCCCTTTAATGTTTACCGGCTCTGGTGGGTTTTCAATATCAACCTTACTACCAACAATTCGAAGCTCACATTCAGCAGGTGGTGGCGTTCCTCCAGCGCCAGCTGACATTGTAAAATGAAGAAAAAATTCAAATACGAAAAACTGTTGAAAATTCTATAGTTTATTGGTTGATAGTAGCTTTTAAATTTCACTTACACTGTGCCTGGCTGTAAGTTCTTTGCAAAATCCCTTGCATTGTTGATAATACCTTTTCACATGCAAGCTGAAAATAAATACAATATTTTAAATAGCAAATAAAGAATAAACTAACTACTATTGATAAACATAATTTAAGTTAAGATATACTTTGGAAAACCTCGCCAATGGGATTTTCCATTGATTTTAGTTTATAAGTTTTCTCTTTCATTTTGCATTTTATATAATTTCATTAAAAAATGATGTGTTAATTTGAATTGAAAGGAATAAAAGTTGAATTGATTTGAAGAAAATAAAAGAACTCTTAAACATATATGTAATGTTTTTATTAAATAAAAAATAAAAGGGAAACACATTTTAGAAAGAAAAATTTACTAACGAAGTAAAAGATTTGAATATGAATTATTACAACAAAACTTTAAAGAAATTAATTAACCAATCAAAAGAGCTGTATAAATTAATCAACCAATCAAAAGATCTGGATGATATATATTTGTGAAGAAAGGGAAATAAGATCACGAATAGAATGGTTTGAAAAAGTCCAGGGAAAAACAAACATAATAACATAATATGTCTTCTTTCAAATGCTGTGTATACAATTAACTAGTGAACAAATGGGCATGTGATTCATAATTAAAGAACTATCTGTGATTTGTATGTATCTTTGCGATTAAAGGAAATATTTTTAATAATTAATCATAAATTAATCAAAACAAAAATGATTAATTTTAAAATGTCGAGCGGAGTTTTTTGTAAGAAATATTTCTTGTTTTTAACCTTGTGTACAAAATGGAATACGATATCTTCAATTTTGCATTCAATAAAGGTCAATTGTTATACAAAGAAGCACAGTATGATTTCTTCAGTATACACAATTCGTCTTTTCAAAGTACACACATGTCATTGATTCAATGAAAGCCAAAATTGATATAGTAACTTAGAATAAAATACAATACGATTAATACACTTTTTTTAACACATTCTCTGAACCAAATAAAAATGGGAAAGAGTAAATTAAAACAAATTGGCCCAGAAAAAGGTATTGTGAAACAGTAAAGTTGCACAAAATTGAATTTTAAACTTGTACAGAAAGTTGGCAAAGAAATTGAAACTATTGTATCGAAAATCTCTTTGATTAGTTTTACCGTAGATGTTTAAAATAATTGTGAAAATCTAGCATAACAATAATATAATAATCATAGGCCTAATTATTACAAAACAAAAAATAATAATTTATATTCTTGCTGGAAATTATTATAGGTGCAATTAAGAAACAAACAAAAATTAGAATTAATATTTAATATAGGCCAGGACATGTACTGTATGTAGAGTTAAACCAACCTGAAGATTGTCTGGATGTCTGTGTGTCCATACGAGTAGAAGAGCAGATAAGACATCACCAGTTCCTTTAAACCTCATGTTTAATTTTGGATACTCAAATTTAAAACCAGTTTTCTTCCCGTCTGTGGGAAAAGGAACACATTTGTCTTTCTTTGTCAAGGCAGTTTATCAAACCCCATTGCCATTCTTCACCACTGCCTCGCCCCTCCTCTCCTTGGTAAAACCTCAATTGAAACCAATGTTTGTAATATAGTTTCTCACATGAATTAATTAATTCATAAATTAAGAAAAAGCTTGTTACCTTTGACCTGTGTGGCAATTAGTGTTAGTGTATCTTGCTTGCCTTCAGTTTCATAACTGGTGAGTATCACAGTCTTTACTCCTTTATCATGTAGAATTTGCATAGCTTTCAGTGCTTCCTCTTCAATGGTAATTTTTATTCCAGTTAAAAGTCTAAAGTCAACCAAACATATTATCTAGAAAAAGAACTAAAACGCCTAGGCTCATGTCAATTGTCTTTCATATAGGCCTAGATTTGAACCCAGGACCCTGGGCATGGAAATCACAAACTATCATTCAAGTTACTTGTGGTTACATTATAAAAAAATATATATTAAGATATCTAACCAGATCAGACATAAGTGAAAGATGACAAATTTGGTAGATTCTAAATCCCGAATGTTCCCGCTTGTCACTTTCAACTTACTCAGCCTCAAACTGGTTTGGTGTAACAATATCTGCCAGAGGGATAACTTCATCACGATAAATTGGTATCAGTTCTTTTAAAACATAGAAGATACCATGATCTCCTAAGAGTGGATCACACAGATATACCACATTTGGATTAGCCTCTTGTATATCCTTCACCACACGTATAACCTCACGAAGGAAAGATATTGAATTTACACAGCCTGTAATGTAATAAACTTTTATTATTATCCAGATCTATTTTGCTTAGACAATTTGATTCCATGATTTTACTTAAGCCAGATTAATGTTCTTCTACTATCGCCTTTAAATCTGCCTTGAAAACTCATCTTTTTAGTCGCGTGGACGCGAGTCTATAGTTCACTATGTCGGTCGGTCGGTCAGTCTGTCGGTCTGTCTGTCGGTCCGGTATCACTATGCGACACGCGACTTATGGCTGTTGGCCTTGTTCAAATTGAGTTCTCTCATACACCGCGCCTTTGATCACTTACTGCTGGAATTGGCGCATTACAAATTCGTATTATTATTATTATCATCATCATTTTTAATTTTTAACTTCAATTATAATTCCTTACAGCAATATGCCAGCTTATTAATGAAACAACTTGATAATTATTATACACATGCGCATAAAACTTATCTGAATAATTCAAAACAATATTAAATAATGTTTAGGCATGAGATCTTTTAACAGAAATAAACAAGGCTCAGTATTGCCATGGAGAAATCAGTTAGTGATTTCTCCATGGTATTGCTGAGGTTAGGATATTTCTTATGGGACATAAGAAGCTAAAATCTAGTGTATGTATGAGGCTATTTAACTACTGTAGGCTTACATCCTTACCAGTTAAAACGTGAGAATATCTATTTATGTCATTTTCCTTGATACCATCATATAGACATTTTAGATCGTCACCATTTAAAACCTGGCCGTTGCAAACTTTATAATGCTTTGGGTTGCATCGTTGAATTGAATTGATAATATCAACATCAAATCCAAGAAGCTGTTAGAATAATAAAAATAAAACTATAGGTCTACATTGTTCTCTAACCATATTATACAGACGTACCAGTCATCGTATTCCTAGACTCCATACAAGGCTATATTCTGATGATTCTTATATTAATCGAATGCATTTTACTTAGTGTAGTATTAGATGGGAATTTGTTTTATTACAGTGTATATAACAGTGTTTTTTTTAGGTACGTCATACATCATATGATGTGCACAATGAACGAATGGGCGATCACAATGGTAAAATCGCACCTGCACCATTGCTGCCTGTTTTACTTAAATAAAATGTACTTATTTACTTGCATTGGGAACACGGCTGCCTTGTTTCCAATATATCCGGACACAACATGAATTTGTATTGACAAAACACGGGGTTGATGATCTAGGCCTGTCGACATTATTCTATTTTACTCGGCTAGAATCGATGACGTTTAGGAGCTTATAATCCAGTTATAATCTGTATTTACTTAAAAATTCATGAGAAAGAATAATATGAATAACCCATTGTCAGACTCAAACCAACCGATTAACAAAACCATTCAATTGACAAAACACAATACTGCAATATCAACCAATTACCTAGGGCAGCAGTCAAAATACTGCGGCAATCTCAAGATTTTTAGGCGCATTCTCTTGCTTTTCTAATCATTGAGCATGTCCCACGTACTAGGCCTACTCCATATGGGTTACTATTGGAGTCACAAACACTTATGATGCAACCGTATTTTGAAAATAAGGAGATAATGCATGTTGATCTCGGGAGTGGGGGAAGATTGAGTGTTTTTGAGTTTATAAAATTACTATTTTCAGGTGCGCTAATTTAAGATTAGTAATAGTAACCGACTACTGTAATAGTAACCCCTTCTAATAGTAATTCCCACCCTACAAAACAATAAAAGAATAATAACCAAGGGTTACAATTAGAATATTTACGGTAGCCCCACTGTAGGCCTCCTTCTTTTAATATTCGCAGTAAATTTGAAACATTATTAGCAAAAGGAAATCGTTGTGATCTCAATACCAATAAAATTCAATTTGTGTTGAGAATGTAAAATTACAATATTTCAATTCTTATGGTTTTTATATGCCATTTTAAGGTCACATAAATACTTATTTACTTTGACAAAAAATTAAATCGAAAAAAAAGTATTTACAGGTAAATTTAAAGTCCTTTTTTCTAAATTTAATCGTTCAGTTTGTGTTCATATTTTTCTACGAAAGTGATTATCTTTAATTGTCTATTTAAATTGTGATTTTATTCATCTTAAATTTCATATTTTTTGGGGACAATAAATCTTTACAGTAAACATAGCAAATACAAACTATTAACTACGGTATGTGTTTTATATCTGGGAGTTTTATTTGTATTTGGAATGATAAAGCAGTGCAAATGATAACGTAAATTACGTCAAATACAGTATATAGCACTACAGCAGTACATTAACGCAAATTACGTCAAAACACCGCATACTGTACTACAGTGCTACATGACTATACAATACTGTAATAACAATAATGTACATATGTAAAAATACTGGCCAATCAAATCGGGCAAGCAATGTCATTGCAATGACGTAAATTACGGTTAGATCGTCTGATTAACAGTAAATATTACCGTTAACTATATTTACGATGTGTCAATATATCGTGTTGAAGCATAAGGTAAGCTACGCAAACATTGATTGAAGATTTTAACCGTTTTTTTACCCCCTTTTCCTGTCAAATCGTTAAATCTGTCAACTCAACGATCGACAGGAAAACAGGCTTTATGAGCACCTCAGCATACAGTACAATGTTTATGAGGTACTTTGGTGTAAAAATTACATACAGTATAGTAGTTATCTTTAGTTTATGTATATTTGTGCATTTATACAGATGTATCTATACCTACTATACTACGATGAAACGCCATGTGTGCCAAAATATTTATCTTTTTACCAAAGTCGAAATACAGTCTTAACCTAGTAGTAGTACACTGTATGCAGTATCTGCAGGCAACATATTGTTTTTGTGAGAAATGTTTATTTTTATCATGCTGGTTTCCTTAGATATTTTCCTCCAGTATTTTCCTTCTGTGACATTCCCAATTACATTAAAATACTGGGGTATTATTTTGCTCGGGAAGAAATGTTACAATGGAAACCAGCCTTCTCCCCTTCATTTTATCTTCTTCTCTACTATTAAAGCTAGATCCTTCATTATCTGAAATATACTTATTGCTATCTTAATTTTAAAATGCCATTTATTTAATACAGATCACAGAAAACTGTAAACCTTTGTACATATTCTATTCTATAGAAAATGTAACTATGTTCCTAATTGATATTTATTACAAAATTGTAGTAATTCAATTAAATTATTATCCTATTAACGAAATTAAAAGTAACTTTCCTATTTTTAAAATGTCATAAATGACATAAGTCTAATTCATTATCAGTTTCAATTAGCATAAAAATAATTTATTTTGAAATAATATGAACAACTTTTCTGAAATTATGAAAGATCTTTATCTACAAAGCGAGACATCGTTCGCAGGATGCAAATTGAAATAAAAAATAACACAAACAGGACAATTTATTTGCAGGATTTATCAAACTTAACATAAATGTCAAGGTATTAATTAGTAACTTATGTAGCATAAAACTGTAAATTTCATTTGTCTATATAAATAATTTGTAATGAGAGGACTTTAACAAAAGAACAATATGAATACTATATTTTGGAATGTTGTAGGATATGAACCAATGCCCTTGGTAATGGAAGACAAGCACCACCAAGCAACAGCTCTCCAATTAAACCTAATTAGTACACCTTTAACACCATCAATTGCAGTAATATAAATATTTTATATATTTTATCAGGAAAATAATATTCTTACAGTACGGAGAGACTAGGGTAATATTTAAAGCTATATGGAAAAACATTGTCAAAATGATAAGGCAACCCCTTTAATGTTTGTTGGCTCAGGTGGCGTTTCAATATCAACTTTGCTATCGATAAGACGAAGCTCAGACTCAGCAGGCGAGGGCGTTCCTCCAGCGCCAGCTAACACTGCAAAATAAAAAAAAATTTAACTTTACAATTAATGGTACTGTATATTTATTTATATTTGTATGTTAAAAAACATTTAAAATTATATCTAAAGGCCAGCTTCCCCTAGTCACGATAATGTCATTATTGTAACTGAAATCACATCTGGCTCAGGGCCCCACTAAATTTCACAGTTTGTAATGCAAAAGATAGGACACTAATTTCAATCAAAATTGTTTAGGCCCTGCCCTCCTTCCATCCCTATTTCAAAATCCTGGATCGACCACAGACTGATGATGACATCATAGAAAACCTGTCTATAAAGGATGAATATAAAAGTAATGTAGTCTTTTTAAAAGTTTGAATATTTTTCAGCTTTCCTATCATCTAGTTTAACAGGGTTGACTGTTTCTAAATTTCACTTACAATGGGCCTGCTTGTAAGTTCTTTGCAAAATCCCTTGCATTGTTGATAACACCTGTTCACACGCAAGCTGAATAAAAATACAAAATTATGAACATGTCACATTTGTAAATACTATATACAGTAAAATCCCCTCCTCTAGGACACCACTATTCAAAGGACACCCCTATTAAGACACTTTCCCATGGAACGAGGGGAAATATATATTTAATATTCAGGGGACACCAATATTCAGGGCACATATTGCTTAAGCTCTGTCTACACTATCTAATTTTACGTGACAAAAAAAATATGATGTGCCCGTATATGGATATGATGTCATATTACAGTACTATCATATTTGGGTTTGATTATACTGTACATAAAGCTCTGTCTACACTATCAAACTTTGTGACAAAAGTATGTGATGTGCCCATATGGACATAATGATGTCATATCACTACCATATTTTTGGGCACATCACACCTTTTTTGTCAAACTAGTTTGATAGTGTTGACAATATTAATATTATGTCCTGTTGAGATAATGGATATCACAAAATATCCTGAAAGACAAACAAATCCTTCTATATTTGACTACATTATTACATAATTATGCATTATACTTCATCAATGTATTACATCATTTTAATTATTTTTCAATAAAAAAAAAGAGAAAAACATTCCATTAACCTGAAGATTGTCTGGATGTCTGTGTGTCCATACGAGTAGAAGAGCAGAGAAGACATCACCAGTTCCAGTAAATCTCATGTTTAACTTTGGATACTCAACTTTACAACCAGTCTTCTTCCCGTCTGTAAGGAAAAACACAAGTCAAAAGTAAATGGGATACTAGTATGAATTGGGTAAAGCTCCGTCTACACTATCAAATATATGTGAGAAAAAATGTGATGTGACTATATATGGACATGATATATATATATATTTGGGCATATCACTACCATATTTGGACACATCACACTTTTTTTGTCAAAGTTTGATAGTGTATCAAGTATTTAATCTTAACTGGTGATCCTTCAATAGGGGTTCTCCTGGATTGGGGTGTCCCAAAGGGCAGGTTTTACTGTAGTTACCTTTAATCTGTGTTCCAATTAGCGTTAGTGTATTTTCTTTCCCGGTTTCAATGCTACTAAGTACAACGGTCTTTACTCCTTTATCATGTAGAATTTGCATAGCTTTCAGTGCTTCTTCTTCATTGGTTATTTTTATTCCACTTAAAAGTCTAAAGTTAACCAAAAATATTATGTCATTAAAATCAGAAACAAATGAATAAGAAACACACACTATATGTGTCATGAAGATTTACAGGCGGTGGAGCAGCCATGGTAGTTTGATAGGTTATGGATTTGAACCCATCACCCTGGGATGTACAAGCATGCATGGTAACCACACAGGATGAATATCTTTTATTTCTGTTTACACATTGTAGTAGGAGTAATTCATTCTTTTACTGCTCTACATGATGAAATGTGAATTCTTTTCTGGGAGCTTGAGAACGGAGCAGTGTAAATGGCTCCTCTGCTTCTTCATAATTGGTTGGTTATCTTAGGATATTTAATGAATCATTTTTTGTGTGTAAAGCGCTTAGAAACATTGTACTGTATTAGGTGCTATATAAGACTACCATTATTATTATTACTACACGACCACTGGAAAATGCATTGTGGCTACAGATGGACATTTATTAAATTCTAATACTGTATAAACTAAACACTTCCTCTGTCACTTACTCAGCCTCAAACTGGTTTGGTGTAACTATATCAGCCAGAGGTAACAGTTCATCACGATAAATTGGCATCAGTTCTTCTGGAACATAAAATCTACCATTATCGCCCATAACTGGATCGCACACATACACCATATTTGGGTTGGCCTGTTGTGCATCTTTCACCACTCGTATAACCTCTCGGAGAAAAGACGTTGAGCCTACATAGCCTGTAGAGTAATACAAATGTTATGTTATCCATTTATTTTCCGTATTGAAATAAATATCTTAATTAAATTAATGCTTTTACTTTTTTAAAGTTACATTTATGAATAATAAAAAATACTTTGGTTAGTACGAGGAATATGTGCATTGTATGTTTTAATAATAATAATAATTTATTAATATGTATTTCAAATGTTTTTTCTTACTAAGACAGTGTTCACTACAAGCACATCCTTACCAGTTAAAACATGGGACATAAGAAGCTAAAATCTAGTGTATGTATGAGGCTATTCAACTACTGTAGGCTTACATCCTTACCAGTTAAAACGTGAGAATATCTATTTATGTCATTTTCCTTGATACCATCATATAGACATTTTAGTTCATCAGCATTTAAAACCTGCCCTTTGAAAACCTTATATTGTGTGTGGGTACATAGTTGTACTGAGTTGATAAAATCTACTTCATATCCAAGAACCTGTTTTAATGAAGATAATAATAATAATAATAATAATAAGATTTATACAGCGCATATATCCACTAAAGTGCTGAAGGCGCTTCTGAAAACCATGAAACATATTAACCTTAAACCTAAAAAACAGTTTATAATTTAATTCATTTATAGGCCTAGCCTAGGCTCTAGCTAGAACTTCTTGAATTGAAAATGAGATAATCTAATTTTTGCACAAGTTAAGTTTAGTTTAACAATAAACATTATTCATTAATAATAAAACAACGATGTTATTGATAATAATTATTAATCTCTAGGCTAGGCCTACCTGATCTATTTCTGTTCTATATATCTAACAAATGAAGTTAGGCTAGGCCTCCACATTTATCCGCAAAGGGGGAGTGGCTCATTAACTTGTCTGGCGGGAGAATCCTTCCCCTGCTTGCTGTTAGTGTTGGAGCTAGCTTAGGCTTAGCTAGGCCTGGCTTAGCCTAGCTAGGCCTAGAGAGGCCGAATATATATGCAATTCTCACCTGCATTGGGAAAACGGCTGCCTTATTTCCAACATATCCGGACACAACATGACTCTGAATTGACAAAACACGGCGATCATATATTGACATTTTGGTGTATTAATACTTAGAAAAGACAAAGAAACCAATAAAAACTTAAAAACAGAATTCTCTCACACATGCGACATGCGACACCAAACCACCACCAGAGTTCAGCAGAGAGAGAGGCCACCAGACCATGCGCCAGAGGGCGATATTGAACAAAAGGTCAATAATACTAGTATCACGTAAATGTATTCGGGGATGGGGAAGGTTCGAAGAATTGGCGATTTTATCAATTAATTAAAAAACAAAATATAATATATGACTCAATTATATCATATAATGAAATGTCAATAACAAGTAAAGTAAAATTTATGTTTAAATAAATATCTATATATAAGAAATTATATTGACAAAGGAAAACGCAAACAACAAATAAATCATAAAATCAACAGAAGTAACATAAACATGAATGAAACTAAATAAGAATCATAGCCTAATTAATGGACCAGGTTCGTAGAAGAAGAAATTCAAAGATCAAATGGGGAAGAAATATATTTGGAATAGTAAAAAGAACAATCCATAAAGAATTAACATTAGGCGCAGGAGCCCCGGATAGCGTTACGAAGTCGTTAACTCTGTCAGCCCATGGTCAGCCCAACTAATGTGTTTTTCCCAAGGACAATGTATCAATAACTAAACTTTGTCACCACCCATAAGTGTGCTGTTCATTTCCTATTGACCAATGAACACCAATGTAACTGGACCTGAGTTTCTTGCTATTCGACCTTGGGTGCAAATTATACAATTAATTGATGTTAAGGCCACTGACTACTCTTTTCTGTATAGAAACACTGAATTGACTGAATAATAAGAAAACCCTACAATAATTTCTACTACTACTGTACTTGATATGGTGTTATACAAGAACTATATTAAAAGGATTGAATGTATGGAGAATGAAAAGTTAAACGTTATAACTTATGTAAAACATCACTTAGATGATATCCATCAGATATATCATTTTCTAAAAATTGTTTCATTAGTTAGAATAGATCACGGAAAACCAATACCAATACTGATCTGGACTCGGAAATTCAAAATGTAGCAGGCAACGTTTCACCAATGAAAACTTTCAAGACAAACAAAGTATCATAATTATCATGATATCCATTTTTATTTAATAACGATAAATGGATATTTCGTCTTTTTTGTTATTTTGTGATGGAAAATATATTGAGTGAACATTGGCACTGAGCTTAAATGTTCCCCGTCCCCTTAATGTCCGCTTTATAGGAGTGTCCCCTCAGTAAAGATTTGCTGTTTTTCCCCTTAATAATAAATTATGATGTCCATCTTATCCTCTCAATTTTAATGTGCTACACCCGATAATAGAATACACATCTAGCTCGTGTGTACTTAAAGAACCTAGTACATCTTTCGAGACGAGTAGGGGTTTACCCCGGTGTATTAGTACATCACAGCCACTGATCACCAACTGGGCCCTCTGGGAGACCAGTCTTTGACTGAAGAGGTTACCCAGTATAAATATATATTTCAATTCAATTCAATAGAATAACTGTACAGTAGGCTCCCATTTGATGCAATGTGTTACCCAATGTGCTCAATTTGATTGTGCTACCCAAATCCATGCTATCCATTTGAAATAATTTGCTATCCATTTGAAAGAATGTGCTACCCGATAATCCGTATAGAATAATGTACAGTACAATTATATCCATTTGATTGTGCTACCTAATGTGCTATCCATTTGAAAGAATGTGCTATCCATTTGAAAGAATGTGCTACCCGATAATCCGTATAAAATAATGTACAGTACTATATCCATTTGATTGTGCTACCTAATGTGCTATCCATTTGAAAGAATGTGCTACCCGATAATCCTTATAGAATAATGTACAGTACTATATCCATTTGGCTGTGCTACCTAATGTGCTATCCATTTGAAAGAATGTGCTACCCGATAATCCGTAGGCTATAGAATAATGTACAGTACAATTATATCCATTTGATTGTGCTACCTAATGTGCTATCCATTTGAAATAATGTGCTACCCGATAATCCTTATAGAATAATGTACAGTACTATATTCATTTGATTGTGCTACCCAATGTGCTATCCATTTGAAATAATGTGCTATCCATTTGAAATAATATGCTATTTGAAAGAATGTGCTACCCGCGATAATCCGTATAGAATAATGTACAGTACAATTACATCCATTTGATTGTGCTACCTAATGTGCTATCCATTTGAAATAATGTGCTATCCATTTGAAAGAATGTGCTATCCATTTGAAAGAATGTGCTACCCGATAATCCGTATAGAATAATGTACAGTACAGTACTATATCCATTTATTTGATTGTGCTACCCAATGTGCTATCCATTTGAAAGAATGTGCTATCCATTTGAAAGAATGTGCTACCCGATAATCCGTATGAAATAATGTACAGTACTATATCCATTTGATTGTGCTACCTAATGTGCTATCCATTTGAAAGAATGTGCTACCCGATAATCCTTATAGAATAATGTACAGTACTATATCCATTTGGCTGTGCTACCTAATGTGCTATCCGTTTGAAAGAATGTGCTACCCGATAATCCGTAGGCTATAGAATAATGTACAGTACAATTATATCCATTTGATTGTGCTACCTAATGTGCTATCCATTTGAAATAATGTGCTACCCGATAATCCTTATAGAATAATGTACAGTACTATATCCATTTGATTGTGCTACCCAATGTGCTATCCATTTGAAATAATGTGCTATCCATTTGAAATAATGTGCTATTTGAAAGAATGTGCTACCCGATAATCCGTATAGAATAATGTACAGTACAATTACACATCCATTTGATTGTGCTACCTAATGTGCTAACTATTTGAAATAATGTGCTATCCATTTGAAATAATGTGCTATCCATTTGAAAGAATGTGCTATCCATTTGAAATAATTTTCTATCCATTTGAAAGAATGTGCTACCCGATAATCCGTATAGAATAATGTACAGTAGGCCTACTATATCCATTTGACTGTGCTACCTAATGTGCTATCCATTTGAAATAATGTGCTACCCGATAATCCTTATAGAATAATGTACAGTACTATATCTATTTGATTGTGCTACCCAATGTGCTATCCATTTGAAATAATGTGCTATCCATTTTGAAATAATGTGCTATCCATTTGAAAGAATGTGCTATCCATTTGAAATAGGCCTAATGTGCTATCCATTTGAAAGAATGTGCTACCCGATAATCATAGAATAATGTACAGTACTATATCCATTTGATTGTGCTACCTAATGTGCTATCCATTTGAAAGAATGTGCTATCCATTTGAAAGAATGTGCTATCCATTTGAAAGAATGTGCTACCCGATAATCCGTATAGAATGCACAGTACAGTTATATCATAGTTATATCCATTTGATTGAACTATCTATTGTGCTATCCGTTTGAACTAATGTGCTGTCTGTTTGAAATAATTCAGGTTTTTTTTTTTTTAATATGTTTTGCTATCCATTTTAAACGTGCTAAACAAGTTACATATTTGTTGATATAAATTTGCGGTACACCACGTAGGCCTATATTAGTTCTGAAAAGAACTGTTGAGTTGCTTGACGTTTCGATTTTTTAGGCCTACTCCAAAGTCAAAGTCTCCAAAAGCTATTCCATCATGTCGTATTCGGGGAATCGCCCACAAGTGTTTTCTCA
This sequence comes from Antedon mediterranea, assembly GCF_964355755.1. Taxonomy (NCBI): domain Eukaryota; kingdom Metazoa; phylum Echinodermata; class Crinoidea; order Comatulida; family Antedonidae; genus Antedon; species Antedon mediterranea. Next base: position 19,841,572 of record NC_092676.1, read on the forward strand.
GAGAAGGGTATGTTCTGTATGGGGTTCTGTATGCTATTTGTTAATAATGTACAAAAAATAAAATGAAAAATCATATTAATTATCGGTATGTACGGAGGAAGCTCGAACAAGACGAAGCGCGAAACAAATAAAAGCGCAGCGCGAAACATCTGAAATGATATACAATTTCTCAAAACATGAAAACACAGAATATATTATATTAATATAACTTTTTAATATTTCCAAAGGCTCGGACAAGGAAGAAGGGCCTTAAAAAACTGAATTGCTATAATGTTAGACCACATTTCCATAACTTTTCAAAACTCATCGAACCCTCTGCTAGTAGGCCTAATTAATATAGGAGCGTATCGCCAAATCATTAGAGAAAAAAAAAACATGGCATGAAGATGTAATTAATCAAACAACGGCCAAAGAATACCAACAATTTTAATTTAGGTTTCGATTCGTAATTACTAATGTGGTGGACTAAGCCTAGTTTGAAACTATAGTGACCATTTATTTTAGAAAGAAAGATAGACAAATTTGTTTCCATCTCCATGTTATTGTTAATACCAAGGCACTTTTCAATTAAAAATTCTGGCCTAGTATTCTTGCAAGGTCGTCACAGCTCCAGTTACAAAGGTCGTCACAGCTCCAGTTACAAACGGTGATACAGAGTGTCAATCATTTGACCAGTGAACAGCCCACTGGTAGGATAGTCCTTGAAACCGTCCGTAAAACCAGGGTTTAACTCTTCCCTGGTAAAACACATTAATCACTCACATCAGTCATGCCGCTAATGGTTGAAAACCTCACTTTTTGGGGTTTTCAAACGTAACGCTATCCGGGGCTCCTGCGCCTAATGAAATATCGCAAGTATTACTACATTTTCATTATATGTCATTGCCATTCTTCGCGCAATTATAAACAAAACATTATCGATAGATCATGTACGCTAGTCAGTAGGCCTACCGTTAGTTAGCCACTCAACTTTTTGACGTAACGGTTTTAATTATTGTTTTTTCTTCATTAAATGATGCTTTTTTACACTGATATTCTACAGGTATTTAATAATTTAAGAAATAATGATTTAATGTAAATTTATTTGTGTAACGTAAAATAGTCTGAAATTCTATGATTATTTGTAAATTTGGGCTTATATGGAATTAAATACATAAATATTTTGAGGATGTATTATTGTGGTTGGATTCAGTTTCCTTCTGTAGTTGATACTACAAGGTTTTTTTTAATCAATCAATAAAAAAATTATTTCATAACAAAGTCCGTGGCCTACTGTACAGAACAAAAATATAATACGCCTACTGTACATATTCTGGAGTAGGGTCGCTCCCATCGTAATTGACTGAACTGAACTGAACTGTACTTTTATTGTATCTCTTTTAAATCAGAGGCACAGTCTCAATGAGATGTGCAACAAGTTTACAGTGAAAAATAATACATACACACTTAAATATAAATACAAAACAAGAAATTAGACAGTGGGACAGCCAGTCGACAAATCGTGTCAAATTTCGACTCGGAGAGGGCGCCCTACTTTTCTAATTTAGTTGAAAATTGCTAAATTTTAGGGTGTTGGAAAAACACAATATTTGTAAATTTAGCTGATTATCGGAAAAATATTGTTAGTGAAATAAATTCATAAATGGTTTTAATATATTATCATGTAAAATTAAATGTATTTGAACAAAACGATAATCTGTAATTTAACGGCAAAATCAACCAATGTCTTTTTTCCGAAATTGTACCCTAGAAAATCATTAAAATAAAATGTTTAGAAAAATTGAACAGTCCTGAATTTAAAATCCCTGTTAGAAAAATTAATAATCTACAGAATACGATATTAAGATACAAAATTCGGTGGTTGGGATGCAGCTCCGACTATTCAAACTAAAGGTACCACTATTTGTTCCATCGAAAACTAGCGAAACCGCCATTTTGTAAACTCATCGTCATCGTGTTTATGAATTTATTTATAGCGAACGATATACGCGATGTTTATAATTGTCCGCGTATAAGAATTCATATAAATAAATACATTCCAATACAACGTATGTTATTACTTGTTTATTTATCACAGTATACATGTTAGTTGAGGAATATTTATCATAACTATTATAATAGCTTTTATACGAGTCCGAGGCCTAGCCCTATTAGCGAGCGATTGTTCCAGGGGCGGAAAGTCACTTAGTGACGTTGTGGTCGGGCGCGTCGGGCCTAGCTAATATTAATAATATGACCTGAAATAAGCGGCTAACAAGAACTGTTATATACTTGCTTACAATTGTTTTGCTATTGATGAACAAACAAGCAATTAGATTGAATAACAAATTATTTATTCATTTTTTTGGGGTAAAAACATGTACAAACTAGTACTGTATAATATAAATTAATACATTGTAGTATAAATATTAAACTAATACAGTATTAATAATAATAAAATATAAAATAGGCCTAACATACAATAAATATTCAATTTTTAAGGTCTACCACATGACAATAACATAATTTACAGAGTATAGTGTAGTAGGTTTGCATTCAACATAAATATTTGTATTGTAATATTCATCTAAATCCTCTGCAACATACATTTTTGTAATTCAACATTTTGTTTTAAATAATTAAATTATAGTTTGGGTATGACAATGTCGGTAGGTACCGGTGTCATCTTTTTATCCACTTCACTCTCAGTTTGAAGTCACAAAGAAAAAGAACTCTGCATCATCAACGATTCCTGAAAGTGTCAGAAAAAAATAATAAATATTATTTTAAAAAATGTTAATGTCTGGTTGTATATATAATTATAATATTATATGATGACATAAAAGTAAGGCAAATGGAAGTATTTACTATTATTATTTATAATCTAGGCCTAGGCCTACTAGTAGCCTAGCTAGGCATCTATTGAGCCTAATAAATCAAATAATATATTAATACTGATTGAAAAAAAGTATTTTTTGGGGGGGATCAGATCACCAGGCTAGGCCGGCCAGGACCAATGATACTCGTAATCAGTACAACTTAACGACTATCGGATCAGCATCAACACAGTACAACACACGTCTCGCTATCGCCTATACTGACACACGTGTCTCGCGTTGCCGAAACCACGCTCACAGCTAGAAAATGTACCTACCTTTCGAGGCCTGAGAATACACCAACAAATTTTGAACAGGATAGAAATATATCATACTCGATTAAACTAATATTATTCTTGATAAAACAATTGATTATAATTGTTTTAATTTGTTGGGATGCACCTCCGACTATTCAGAAAATGGACAACAAAACAGTAGTCAAATCGTACCACATTTATAAATTTCACGAGTCCCGACTTCAGTCGCCGAATGTATTGTATTAGCTTCGGTTTCTTTGAAAGAAACCGATTGGTTATTCAATTATACTTATTAGGAAATGCTTTTACCATAATAGGTAATGTTGGGCGGTTCTTAAATATTCATGAGAGCTTAAAATAAAACAGCACTTATTTGCTAGGCGACGAAAAATCGTGGTTTCAGTTTTCAACGATAGGTGGCGCTTCAAAATCGTCAATGCGGAAGTAAGTCGATTTTACACGATTTAACGGTCAAAACGCGAAGTGGCTTTCCCACTGTAGACATAAGAACAAAATAAAAAAAAAAAAAAAAATTAAGAAAACTTAGACAGATTAAATACTAAGAAAATGAATAAATTAAGTTTGAGAAGGAATTGTATTATATATATCATTTCGTGTGTTCCAAGATTTCGTGTGACCTACCAACATTCCAGTAAATTCGATACGGGTTGGGTAGGTTTGGCCAGTATGCGTACCTTTTTATGGCCAGCGGGCGTCCCGGAAATTGCGCAATATGGCCAGCGGGCGTCCAATTATTGCGCAATTTCTGTTCAATGGCAGCGTCCGCTCCGTGCGTGTGAAATACGTACAATGCGACAGATGGCGCTATATACATAATTAATTTTATATATACAGAATGTGCAAGTAGGGCAAGCCTGAACTGAGGCCTCTAAAATCCAATCTATCTGTTCAGAGCAGGCTAGCCTAAGTTAAACTGATTTATAGTAAATTATACTACTGTATTTTAGGGCCTAATTAATAACAATAATTATTAATAGTTTTAACTATTATAATGTCAATCAAAAAACATTTTAAATGAAAGTTCACATTATTTAATATTTTTTTTCTGATAAATAATAATAGTAGTACGTGGCCGGCCGGCATCTCGCGCGGGAAATGTAAATATAACGCCCTCTCTGTCGCATTGTACGTATTTTTCACACGCATGGAGCGCGCGGACGCTGCCATTGAAAACATATTGCGCAATAATTGGACGCCCGCTGGCCATATTGCGCAATATCTGGGACGCCCGCTGGCCATAAAAAGGTACGCATACTGGCCAAACCTACCCAACCCTGTAGGTAAATTCAACAACATTCCTAATTTTCCAGCCTCCGACAAACGTAGGCCTACTTACTAATCAAATTAATTCTACTGTCTAGTAACTGTCTGTATACATCTTATGGACTTCCTCCCGAGACGTACTTTGGGGTTTGCCAGTTTTTCATTTTTTCAGCATTAGTAAACTATAAGCTTCCGCGTGATACAGTTTCCTAATGCTTCTGTCCTCTTGAATATAACTGCCTAAAGGCGCGGCGTGAAAAACGTTTTATTAAATTAAACCCGGAGTCCCCCTTTAAAAGTTTTAATCACTGGTTGTGTAATGAGTGAATATGATGACTTGTGCAACCAATCAAAATCGTTACTTTATGCCACGTGACTAAATGTCAGATTTTGAACCATGAAAAATAGCGGATCCAGTGAAGTGTGCCAACTTATCATCGTCAAACAAACATAGAGTTAACGATAAATAACCGAAATATTTGTTTGAAATTTTACTGCTTAAAACTGGTAGAATATTGTAAGTTTTTGATGTGACATTTGTAGTAATTCAATCTATTAATATGTGTAGTTTTCATCAAATATAACTTAGGTTTTATTCTGTGAATTAGTAGGCTAGTGTAGCCGCTAGGTCTGATGAAAATATTTTTTTCCTACCCGGCCTACTCTGAAGGCCAGGTAGGCCTGGTCGTATACCAAGAGGAGAAGTTTAGCCTAGCTAGTGTGGGGCCTAGAAGACGACTAAGAACAAAATAGCACACAGAGGCTTAGGGCCCATGTTTATGGATTATTTATTGTGATATTTCTTCTCATCACAGATTGATTGACTATGACTATCAATTAATCAGCAAAATTTATTCGCTGTGGCTAAAGATACGGTACCGTATTCTAACTTCTGTTTACTAAAGGTACGGTAAAATTGCATTACGTCATAATCAGCCAATGGGGTGCTGGTACGTGTGTGACGTCATCGTATAAGGACTTTTGTTTTTTTTTCATATCATCGCGTCTGTTGCATGATATGTAGACAATTCCTGTCGGCGGCGCCAGGCTGCATGGATGTGTGTGTGCGCGCTGATCGGAGGGTTTTATTTTTATTCCAAATGGCCTATAGGCCTATATTTTTTATTAAACTTTGTTTACAATGGTGACCATAAACAACAAGCAAATGCGGACAATAAAGGGGCCCTCAAATACTATGATTTTTTAGACAGTAGCCCCAGGTCTGAGTCACAGAAATCAGCGCACACATGCAGCTGGCCCCAGCCTGGCATCGCTTTCCCTACACAAACAAACTCATAAAATGAGGTTATAGTACGTAGTAAGTAGGCCTAGGCCTCTTTTGAAACGGTTTTCTGTATTCTAGAATTAAAATCAACATGTTTTGGCTTTTCAATAATAATAACAGACGTAGGCTACATTTAGTTTTTGTCACACACGACGGCGATAATATAGAGATAAATGAAACATAAAGAAAATGCGGTTGATCACTGTTTTCCCGATATGAAAAAAATCCAAAGTCCTTATACGATGACGTCACACACGTACCAGCACCCCATTGGCTGGTTATGACGTAATGCAATTTTACCGTACCTTTAGTAAACAGAAGTTAGAATACGGTACCGTATCTTTAGCCACGGCGAAATTTATTTGAACTTAAGGTTGATTTGTTTACACTTTTTTTGAATTGTAAAACATTTCATTTGTTCTTGATTGAATTTTGCCTAGGCCTGGCCCCTGCCCTACCGAGGCCTAGTAGTAGGTAAGCAAGCTCTAGTGTATTATGATGTAAAGCTAGACATTGGTTGCTATTTGGTAAAATATGGTGCCTAACACTGACAGTAATACAGTATGTGTGTTTTGGACCCATACATGCCAACAATTTAGACTTGTCTCCCGGCCTAATTAATATTGTGGGCGTGCTCCCGTTTTTCTAAATTTGTCCGGGATTACAAAGATAACTAAATTTTTGTGTATGTTTAAAAAAAAAAATGTTTTCTGCCTTTTAATTTAACAAAAAGACTTACACACAAGCAAATTAACGATATTTAAGCCATTGTACGACTATCTGCGTTTGCTATTTTTAAATTTATTTCTCAACGGAAGGGGGGTTCCCCTCACATAGCCACCATGCGATACCACTGTATTCCTTTCCGCTCAATAACAGATAGAGGGTGCTGTTGACCTTAAAAAAAAACACCACCTCCCATTTTTTTAACTGCAGATGTTGGCATGTATTGTATGTGGACCCTCTGAACATTTTGAAATAAAACAAGGATTTTTTTTGGAATTATAAATTGCGCAGAAAAAATTCATAAATTAAAAATTGTATATGAAAAAAAAAGGTATGTCATGCATTTAATTGGTATGCATGATTTAAGCTCTGTTCTTCCAAAGATGTAGTTCGAGCGCCACAGTGACACTACCCCCTTACCTCCCCATCCCCACCCGTCTTATTTGTAATTTCTAGCCGAAATTTCCCCCTCTCCTTCTCCCCTTGGATGTAAAAAAAGGGCCAACTGTTTTCCTATTTATTTAGAGCCTATGGCCTTTTTATAGTGGGTATGACCACAAATTTCCTCTATGTTTTTTGTTACCAACATCAAGAGAACCAAAATATTCTATTAATTTGTTTTAAACTGTACCAAAGCGTAGAGTACTGCCATGAGTATTTTAATTTAATAAGTGTTGATGCTCAGTATGCTCCCATTAGGAATGTACACTGTTGAGCATTTTGTCTGAATGAAAACGCTGTTGTTTTAATTACAATATTTGATGATTAGAGTGTGACATGGTAGCAATATGATTATTAGCATTGCTACTGCACAGCTTCATTGTGTTGTTGATGACTCATCAGTGCATGCGATTCTACATGAACTGCCAATTTAAACTGATTTATTTACACAGGATAAGATTGTTGTGACTGTTGATCCAGACTATACATTGTATGTTGTATATTCTATACACTTTATACCTGACAACTTTCACGCATAATGTGTGAGTCTCACGCATGAGGGCCGATTTTTTTTATGCCTCACACAAACGTGGCTATTTCTCACGGATCCATAAAAATATTCAGGGAAAAAAAAGATTATTTTGAGATTAAATTGCCTATTTTAGAGGAAAAATACTGCACCTTATTTAATTTGAGTTGTATTGAAGTACTGTACTGTTGTCCAGGAAAGCTGTAAAAATAGAGGGTGTATTTCACGTTTATTTTGGGTTACAACAACATATAGGGTGCTATATACAGTACAATGTTTCGCGCATTGACCACTGAAACAGTTGCCAAGTACAGTATACACTATATTGTGTACAGTATAATAATATGCAAATTGTCCTAGATTAAATTGTAATAAACTACAGTAATAATCTATGAAGATAGCTGTTATCTATAAATGAATAGATCTTGCATCTTGATTGAGATTATTGTAACTGCTTGGAATATGTTACAGTCAATAATTAAATAAAATACATTTGTTTGTTTAGCATGGTTAGTTGTTGCCATGTGCATGGTTTTGTGTATAACTATCCCATTGTTGCACATCGGCTTCCATTTGACGCACCAACGATCACATGGGTTTTTTTTTCATAATATCAATAATATATAGAAGAATTGATTTATAATATAATTTTTCGATGAAAATTTTGTATTAAACACTATTTTAGTGTATTAAGAATTTTGGGAGAAAAGGCCAAGCACAAAATGTCTCAATTTTATTTAGGAGATTCCGAACACTACTCAATGTTGCAACCATGGTTCTGTGGTGGCCATATTTCTGCCATGTGCATATTAATTATTGGTTTTCTATGGGTAATACCATGAGGGAAATATGTATTTCCTCCATGGTAATACTTTAAAGTAAATTGTATTATTAATGTTACAGAAACTGTTCATTTTGTAAAGGATGTTGGTTTTGGCACAATAAATTTCATTGATTAGTTGATGATTAAGTTATGACTGTACTATACTTATCATACCAGTGTTGGTTTGTAATTAAATTCTGAATAAAGATTTGACTGTTTTACTACTAGTAGTGAATTAATTATCAACATTTAAAGGATTATTTATTTATGTCTTATATCCATGGTGTAAACAATAATGCACAAAATAGGATGAATTTAAATTATGTTGGTTTTCCTTAATTATTTTACTTGTGCTGTATATCTTCCGAAAGAATGTTTCGTCAGTAATTGTTTTTTGTTATCTAATTTATATGATCTTTCTAAATGGAATTTTTTTTATAATATTTTTTTGTTTGGTAAATTTTTTTTAAATTTTTTTTTACAAAATTATTCTTAATTATTTTGTATAATAGACCCAATATCTATATTTTATGTTGCGAGCATTGGGGTTAATTTAAATTTTATAAAATATTGAGGTGGCTATTTCTCACAGATTTCCTCATCTTTAAATCATTTTTAAATGAATTCATTTTTAGTACTACTACTAGTAGAGTAGTAGGTCTTTTCAGAATTATAAACATACATATTTTTTGTTAACAAGCAAGCCATTACGTAAACAAGACTGTTTGCTTCATTATGCTGTAAATTGTTTTGTACAACAGCTTTCACTGACAACTCTTGCGTGAAACTGCCTAGGACACAGTCGAGGCCCAGGGCAAGGTCATGTTCACTTCCATTGCTTTGTTATCAATTGAATTTACTGTCAGCTAATTAATTAATGAGTTGCTTTACTAGTACTAATTACCTTAAAAAATAAAGGGTGTGGCCGTATTAATTGTGCCTCTTAAAAAGTAATTTTAATAACAATTGGAATTTGAACAACTTTGAAGGTCGGTGATGATGTAAATTATGAAGTATTTATTGTCTTCAAATTATAAGCATCGATGATTGGTTAAAAAAAATAATTAAAAACCACGTTCAAAATTTTATATCATTTTATACCAATTTCTCTTGCTGTAAATAATTTGAATAACAAACATTTTATTACTGTGTGAAAAAATGCAATAATACATATTTTATTGATGAAGATATTGTGAGTATTATCCATATCTTTTATACTAATTGTGTCATGAATACTGACTAGACCTCTGTTGTTGAAATGTGTTTATACATTTCAATGTCTTCAAAATGTGTTTTAGAAGTAGGTAGGTAGACATGATGTATTTTATATATCATCATTTATATTTTACATTCAGATGAATTTAAACATGTACATTTTTTTAAATCACATGTGTTTTGTTTATTTTAATGTTGACATTTTCCTAAGATAAATGTCAAGAAATGAAGGTGTCCTTAACTCATTGTATTTACAGTAATTTATTTTTACTGTTTTATGTATGTACTGTAATTTTTTTAATGATCTGTGTATTTTAATGTGTTGTCAGTGCCAAAGGAAAGCAAATTTCCAAAAGTTATTAGACGAATAAATATATTTATTTACTCCATCTATTTCTTCGTACTGAAAATAGATTTTAAGCTTGGATATCTTCATACTGCATGACGACCTTATTTGGTCTTTTTATTCTATTGATGTTATTTATATTAATATAATCATACAATTCAATGTTTTTATTTTTCTTTTTCAGATAGTTATTTCATACTAATGAGCAAGCATCACTAAAAACATGGCAGATGAATCAGAATGGATTAAACTGCCACTTGATGACAGATGTATTCATAAAGTAAAGTTTGATGTTTATTTTAAAATAATTTTTGAACACATTTGTCATCAATATTAAATGTTGGATTGTGTAATTATGTCATCATCATTGACATTCATTCACAGTATCGCGACGTCTTTTGCATGACTGAGACTTTGTTGTCATTGATGTCACCCCAGTATCATTATTCTATCGCCCTCTACACGACTGTGTTATCGTTATTATCATTGTCATCAATACAATTGTCATTATCATCTTTGTCATTGTCATCATCATTATAATTGTCATCAGCATTGTCATCATTATAATCGTCATCAGCATTGTCATCATTATAATCATCATCATTACAATTGTCATACAGTTGTCATTATCATCTTTGTCATCATCATTGTCATCGTCGTCATTATAATTGTCATTATCATCATTTTATAATTGTCATCATTACAATTGTCATCATTACAATTGTCATTATCTTTGTCATCATCATTGTCATTATCATCTTTGTCATCATCATTGTCATTATCATCTTTGTCATCATCATTGTCATTATCATCTTTGTCATCATCTTTGTCATCATCATTGTCATTATCGTCTTTGTCATCATCATTGTCATTATCATCATTTTATAATTGTCATCATTACAATTGTCATCATTACAATTGTCATTATCTTTGTCATCATCATTGTCATTATCATCTTTGTCATCATCATTGTCATTATCATCTTTGTCATCATCATTGTCATTATCATCTTTGTCATCATCTTTGTCATCATCATTGTCATTATCGTCTTTGTCATCATCATTGTCATTATCATCTTTGTCAGTCAGCATTACAAATTTGTCATCATCATTGTCATTATCATCTTTGTTATCATCATTGTCATTATCATCTTTGTCAGTCAGCATTACAAATTGGTCATCATCATTGTCATTGCCATTACATTGTCATTGTTTTTCACTTATAAATAAATTGTTCTTAATCTTAGGTATGGAAGGCCAGGTTACATGGCTATACAGAAGCAATCAAGTACTTTGGCACATTGGACAGCAAGAGTCCAGAATTCAGCAAGTTCTTAGGCATCATCAAGAAGTTTGTTGTTGACACGAATGCTGTAGCCCAGGAGAAGGGCTTAGATGCTGTCTTGGCATTCTTACACAATGCAGCCTCAGCTCACAAGTATGTAACTCTCATTTAATGCACCAGATTCCCAGTGCTGTATCTCCACATATTATCTATCTCTGAAGTATCATTCATAGGATTGGTAATATAGCATCTCATTTATATCACATGTGGTGCCTGTATCATGTAGGTTAAGGATTAGGTTACTACATGTGAAACACATGTGAGGATACTTTGGAAATAGATACAGTCCCGAGAATCGGCTGCATTATGAAAAGAATCAAACACAAATGTTTATTTAAAATTTTGTATACAGTATATCATAATCTCAAACATTTTATATAAATATTGTATTTGTAAATAAAAATCTCTTAAGAATTTCAGTTGAATGAATAATCTTAACAGTAGAACACTATTTAATGGTTCCCATCCAATAGGAGGTTGGCCGTAGTGTTAGAAAATAAATATTGAACTCTCCTTCTACTGTAGTTTCATATTTTGAATACAAAATAAATTTGATGTTAATTACCATTAGCGACCACAGAGAAATGGATTATTTAAAATCTAAAATAAAATTATCTCCCGTTTCTATGATCTACTTTTGTGTTGAAAAATGCTTGGCAGTTTGACAGGAAGACCAAACCTCTGCCTCATTAGTTGTACGAATTCAGAACGGGTCAATTAAGGCAGGTCGTGTGCATCTATGCTTGTGATATTTTCAAATTCCAACTTGCTATTGATGGTATATATAATAGAAGATTGAAACAATTTAAAATATTCATTATTTTGTTAAATTTATAATCTATAAAACTCATATTGTACTTATAAAATAATGTAAATTAAATAATAGATTAGTGTTTTAGACAAAACGAGCTTTGTTAATTAAAAATGTATAAAGAATTTTTTGCTTTGTTTTAAAAGAGAAAAATAGGGGTTGGGGTGAATAAAACAAGCTTCCATATTAAATAATTTCCTCCTCCAGGATTAGCTCAAAGATGGCTACATTTTTACCTTTGAGCAAGTACATTTTTTACTGCACTATGTTTTTAAAATAAACTTTCTAAAGGATTGCATATAGTAAAAGAAAATGTAGTTTACTGCAGTAATTAAAGTAGAAATATGTTGGTATGTTCCTTAATTGATTATGTAGCAAATAAATTCAGTTTAAACATCCATACAGGAGATACAAAGCTTTAAAAAAAATTTACTGTACATTTTAACTATAGCCTTAAGTATTCTTTGAATCTATAGGCTGCCAATTTAATGTTTTTTATTAGGAAAAGGTCAAATGTGAGCACAGCTGATTTAATATTCAAAGCGATGCTTATTTCATGTCACTAGAAATGTACCAGTTTACAAGTTGTTTACAGTATTATATGTATACTTGTGTTTTATTAGTTTTACACTGGAAAAATGAAATACAGTACACTCATTAAAAGCCATTAATTCCTATACATGAATAATTAATCAATTATTTGGTTAAGTGCATAGCAGGGATTTTCATACTTTTAATCTAAATAATACTAATCACACCTATGCTACTGAATAGGTATGGAGGGCCAAAGGAGGAAAAAATGTAAGATGGTCTATACTTTAGATATTGATATATGACAAGTAAAAAGATTACAAAGTATGTGTATGCAAGATCTGTATGTATTTTAGAACAATAAGTTTATATTATCGTCCATCTTTCATAGAACAAGTGCAGAGGTGTCTTCAGGAGTCGTTTTAAAATGTCTGAATTCTTCAAGGACCAAAACCAAAGAAAAAGGAATAGAAATACTTATGGTTTGCATTGAATTAGAAAAACAGGAAGTCGTAGTTGTAAGTATAATTATCAATGTAATTTACATGCATCATGCATTCATTCTGTTTATATTATCAGTACTTTTGTTTTTGGTTATAACTACCAACCTTTGCTTTTCATTGTTAGGTATATTATTAATGAAATGTTATTATTTTAATATATTTTACATTTTTGATATTAAGTACATTGAAATTACAGTCACATTAAATCTGAATTATTCTTCTTGAAATTCAGACATCAATTTCATTTTATTTTAATAATATTTTTAATTAATAAAAATGTTAATAGTATTATTAGTACTTTTTATAAATGCAACAATTATACTAAATACTATTTAGATAATATTTTTGAGTAAAGAAGCTAGAAGAAGCTAATTCTTTGTTTTGGTAACTGTACTGTGCATACATTATAGAACATTTAACATTAATGTTGCATGGCAATCTGTTATTTTTGACAGTGTTCAATAGCACCACATTCACTACTGTATATTGTACATTATCAGTAGTAAATCTAGAAAATATATGCATACAATTGTGTGTATATAAAGCAATTAAATCACACAGTGCAGATTATAGGGCCAAGCCATCAGAATATTATATTTTCAAGTTATTTGATTGGTGTTTGAGAGTTGTTGCATTACCTTTAAAATATTATGACATGTTAAACTATAATCTGATGTTAAACCATAATCTGTTTAACATTTATGTTAAATTGAGTTTAAAGCTGCAATCTCACTGGGCTTTTCTAAAGTCAAATTAAGTTTATTGTTACTAGGAGTACAGTAACTTGTGTGGGTGATATGAAGTAATGCTAAGGGATATCGGACTTAACATAATGAGAGTTGTTTGTTTGAGACTGAGTGAACAGTCTATGCCATATTGCTTGTAGCCTTAGGCGTCAAAGCTGTTGGTCCTACTGATACAATGCACATGCATTTATGATAAAAACAACTTTGTACACTTTTATAAAAGTGTAGGGGATGGGGATCTTCTCAGTTCTCGGTCTGCTGATTATGTGTCCTCTTGAGGAAAAAAAAATCTTGTACTAATTCAGTATAAATAAGAAATAAAATACAAAAATGTATAATGTAATCTTAGAACCAGAATTTAAGAAATCAAGACATTTTGGGGTAGTGTTTTCTTGAAAGAATAATATATAATTAATTTAATGTTAAATAAATATATTTGATCACAGCACAAAATACGGCCATACTGCGTTGAAACACCGGTTCTCGTCAGATCACCGAAATTAAGCAACGTTGGGCCCGGTTGCGTTCTGGATGGGAGACCGTCTAGAAATCGTGGCGGGTGCTGTATATACTGGAGAGTGATGGTGTAATGGTAATATCGGACTAGCATGTGATAGGCATGGGTTCGAGGTTATCTGTACCATACAGTACTAATTGCATCCTTAGGCAAGATGCTTTACTCTCATTGCCTAATCTGGTAGGCGCTGCACTGCTGGCTGCCGTGGGTCCGTGGAGGGCCTAATCCGAATTTCCTCACTGAGGACAAATATTAATACAAAATACAAAATACAAATACAAAAGAAGAAGAAAATGTTTCGTCTAACAGCTGTATACTTCATCATCGGAATGACCCGTTTCTCGCGGTGGGGAATTGACCTTAGCCAACGATGTCATAACCGGGTCATAAACATTCGGTTGTTTGAAATTTCCCCCATCCTTGTTGAGTGCCCTGATATATATTGCTTGCTTTGTCGAAGATTTTTTTTTTTTTTTTATGTTGTGATTAGAACTATTTAATTGATACATACCAACACAGATAATTCTTCACGCTATTATTATTATTAATGTTTACTTGACGTCTTTTACCAACTTACAGGAAGAAGTTATGAAAGGTCTTACAAACAAACAGCCTAAAATTGTTGCAGCATGTGTACTAGTGTTGCGTACTGCCATCGGTAACTTTGGTTCCAAGATAATCTCACTGAAACCAATCGTGAAGTCTTTACCAAAGTTGTTTGAACACAGTGATAAGAATGTGCGGGAGGAGGCTAAACAGCTTGCCGTTGAGATTTACCGATGGATTGGTGCTGTGTTTATGCCTAGCCTACAAAACATCAAACCTGTGCAGGTACTTGAAAATTAGTTGTTTGTCAGGCTTTTATCAAATGGAAATATTCTCTCTATTCAACAAATAAAAGAAATTTTATTGAATAGTTATAATACGTCAATCTTATATTGCACACCTAAATGCTTAACATTATTTCCCCCGTAATAGTTTTGACCTATACCAGGAACCCATTTGTACACCTGGGTGGAGAGGCAAACTGGACACATACAGTTAGAGTTAAAGTTACTAGAAAATAACTGTGTTTTTTGATGATACACAAATCAAATCATGTAATTAATGTTTTTTAATGATTTTACTTTGGATTCGAACTCGCAATCTTATGATCACTAGTCCAATACACTGTGCCACATCCCTTTATTTATTTTGGTTTTTTTTTAAAGATGAAAGAGCTTGAAGAAGAATTTGAAAAAATACCAAATAAAGCACCTAAGCAAATACGCTTCTTGAAATCGCAGCAAGCAGAAAAGGAGAAATTTGAAGAAGCAGCTGGAGACGATGGAGGTAAACAACATTAATAGACTAAAGCTCTGTCCACACTATCAAACTAATTTGACAAATAATGTGTGATGTGCCCAAATATGGTAGTGATATGACATCACTGTGTTGCACATACATCACATCACATTTTTTGGTTACATAAACTTTGATAGTGGGGACAGACCTTTAGATCTTCATTCATGTCATTCACATTAAAGCAAATTAGATACATTTACAATATGTTTTATGTACAACACGATTCCATGGAAATCAATCAATCATCAGCCTGTGATGTTTGTTCATACTAGAGGAAATTACACATTTATGTTAAGTACACATATCTAACAGTTTTAAATGTAAACATCCTTTAATGTTTGTTCACACTAATAATAAATAATAATAAATAACATTTATAAAGCGCAAGAGACAAAGGTTTCAAAGCGCTGTGTTTTCCAAGATCAGTGCAAGTAGTAGCGTGCGATTATGCTTCTCTGAAGAGATGAGTTTTGAGTTTAGTTTTAAATGTGATAACAGATTTTGATGAGCGTATTTCGAGTGGTAGAGTGTTCCAGAGTTTTGGGGCTGCGACAGCGAAAGCACGATCACCGTAAAACCGAGTTCTGGAACGGGGTCCAGGTTTTAGAAGAAGTCTGCTGGATGAACGAAGCGAAGAGTTGGTTGACGGAGTAATGATGTCACATATGTAGGCTGGAGCACATCCGTTGATGGCCTTATTTGTCAGCAACAGGATTTTAAAACGAATGCGCTGATCAACAGGCAACCAACACACTACACCATGCTTTATACATATCTTCATCGAGTGGAGCATTAGAAAGTGTGGCTATAAAACTGAAAAGATATCATTAACAACTATCTACTGTACATCAATTTTGTTTACCTCGAAAGTCTTGATAACATGATATTTTAAATTTGATAGAATCTGAAGAGGAAGAAGAAGCTAGACCTGAAGTGGATCCTTTTGAACTGCTTCCTGCTGTTGATGTTCTGTCCAAGTTACCAAAAGACTTTTTTGAAAGCATAGTAAGTGTCTAATACATACATCTAGTTGATGCACTCCTATAACATACTGGTGCCGCAGTAGAGGCTCTGGTTTCCCGTCTTTAAAGCAGGGCATTGAAATCAAAGATGCTTTATCTGTGTTTGTACAGCTACACTCACACTTGTTCCGTTTCAGGGAACAGAGGATGGAACCATTCAATTATTTCTAGCTTACCCTTTCACCCTGGTGTTACAAAATTGTATATAAACAAAAACTTCAATTGATATAGTTACAGTTAGAGCCCCTAATAACGGGTCTTGAAGTGTCCCTTAATAATGGTCTCCTCTGAATAGAGGTTGGCCGTACTATATTGTGTTGTATTCATTTTACAGGGAAAATGCCCAAAAGGAATGGTTATACTGTAAAATATTTGTAGCATGTAATAATGTTTATTTGTTTTTTTTTTAAACACTGCTTTTATTTGTTTTTACAGGAAGCCAAAAAATGGCAAACCAGAAAAGAGGTCCTTGACAATTTGTTGCCATTAGCAACAAGCCCTAAAATAGAGCCAGGTGATTTTGCGGAACTTGTGCGAGTTTTGAAAAAGGTATGGAATAAATAAATGTGGTTCTGTGGCAGTAAATATAGCTGGACTTTTGGGGTTTTGAAAAACTCTAAAATCCTAATCACAAAATCAACAAATTATACGAAAATAATATGCTATTTTTATTTTCAGGTGCTTAGTAAAGACACTAATGTAATGATCGTAACCGTAGCAACTAAATGCCTTTGCGGTCTGGCAATTGGACTTCGAAAGAAATTCAACCCATTTGCTGTTGCGGTAAGCTTTTCTGTTTGTTTTACTGTTATCAAATTATTGATTTTTAAGTTAATTCGGTCCAATTGTCCGTTTTAGCTATGTAACCATGAAGATGGTAAAAAGGATAATTATAATATGATATGAATGAAAATAAATGAATAATTAAGTTTTTATCTATATTTAGTGTGTTGGTGCAATATTAGAAAAATTTAAAGAGAAGAAAGTCATGGTAGTAGCTGCATTGAGAGATGCTATAGATGCCATATTTTTAACCGTAAGTAAACATTTTTTACCATCTGAAAATGTAAAAACAAAATCGTTTGCGTTTTGGTTCAAATTGCAATTCTAAAGTTTCAGAATATTTTTAAAATTGTAAACGGAAGCTAACAAAACATTTTTCTTTAACAGACTACTTTACAAAGCATAATTGAAGACGTGTTGGCAGCTCTGGACAGCAAAAACCCATCTGTAAGGTCTGAGACAGCTACATTCCTTGCACGTGCTATAAGGCATTGTACTCAAGCCACTTTGCCTAAGAGTGTACTCAAACCCCTATCTGTAGCACTTGTCAAGGTAGGAAGTACAATTTATCACATAGTATAAAATTTTCTTGAGTATTGTCATATCGTTGTTTTCTACCCAGTCCTTGTGTGATGTTTAACATATTTACCGTAATGTAAATGACCCTGTTACATGTTAGTGGAGAATGATTGTAGACCCAGACATCTTTTTATAGTTTATATTAATGTTAAAGTGTGTTTTAAGCTCTGTTTACACTATCAAACTAGTTTGACAAAAAAAAAGTGTGATATGCCCAAATATGGTAGTGATATACACAAATATGGTCATGTCCATTTATAGGCACATCACATTTTTTGTCACATAAAGTTTGATAGTGTTGACAGAGCTTGAGAATGAGCCAATGGTAATTATGTCCCTTCATCTCATCCGTCTCAATACCGCCAGTCAAGTATAGTAATAACGTATAGGCAATATATTTCTTCTCTTTAGTCAGTATACTTATGTTTGTTGGGTTTTTTTTTTTAAAGAAAATTGGTGATACTTCACCAGAGGTACGAGATGCCGTCGCCCTCTCGCTTGGAACCGCTATGAAAGTTGTTGGCGAGAAACATCTGATGCCGTTTATTTCTGATCTAGACAAGATTAAGCAGGATAAGGTAAGTATGTTTATTGAAACCATTTATAAATGGTGCTACTTGAATTTGTTATTTATTTGTGCTGAGTAACCTCTTCAGTCAAAGACTGGTCTCCCAGAGGGCCAAGTTATGATCAGTGGCTGTGTGTACACTGGGGTAAGCCCCTACTCGTTTCGAAAGATGTATTAGATTCACATGAGCTAGATGTGTACACTGGACCTACGGTTTGTAGTCCTTATCTGAGAAGACTTGTTCTACTTGTTTACCCTTGCTGTAATTACAGTTCCACTGTCTTAACCGCTCGGCCACTCACTTAATGTATAATTTAATAAGTTTTATAATATAACTTATATAGTTTAAAAATCACCAATTTTGTAAGTACTCGTTGGTCACACTACATTTTTCGTATTATAGATAAAAGAATGTTGTGAGAATGTTGAGCTTGCTACAGGTGGTGGCAAAAAGAAAAAAGAGAAGCCAGCAGCAAAGGAACCAACCAAGCCAGCTGCTGCTGCAGCACCAGCAAAGTCTGCCGGACCTTCTAAAGCTAAACCAGCTAAGGTATTGCAATACTACATAGTTGTATGGCACCCATTGCAGAAGTCCCAACCAAAATGAAATATTGAGAGGCTTTATAAAAGCCTGATTATTCCACTAGATTGGTTCGTCCACAGGCTTATGGCAGCAACTTGTAGTATTTCCAACCATGATCAGTTCACCAGGAGAAAACCTTACCCTAACTTGAAATTTCTGAACTTTAAAATATAATGTGTATATGTTATTAAAGCTCTGTCTACACTATCAAACTGTATGTGACAGAAGAAATGTGATGTGCCCAATGAGCATGATGATGTCATATCACTACCATATATGGTACTTTTTTGTCAAACTAGTTTGAGAGTGTAGACAGAGCTTAATTGGGACAGTGTACACATATATGCTGTATATGTATACTGGACCCATGTTGAGAGGTCTATTCTTCAACGGTATCACCTTTTTCTTTTTAGGCCAAGACCAGACCAGCGTCAGCTTCTTCAGCAGGAAAAGCAACTAAATCAAAGAAGAAAACAAAAGCCAGTGAAGAATCGGAAAAGAAAATGGAACCAGCCTACTCGGTAACATTTTTTATTTGTTCTTCAATATTCATTTAGCACCATCACATACTAGTTGATAGGAGCATTCAAATATTTTATGTACCCTTGATCTTGAATTCAGTGATGTCATAAACAGTTCCAGTGCACATGAATGAATTTTGGGTTGATGTTTTTGTCGTAGGGCAAAGCTTTGTTTAGTTAAGCTCTGTCTACACTATCAAACTAATTTGACCAAAAAAAAAGTGTGATGTGCCCAAATATGGTAGTGATATGACATCATCATGTCCATCTATGGACACATATCTTTGTCACATAAAGTGTGAGAGTGTGAACAGAGCTTTACAAATATATATTTGTTTTTACTAGCCTGAAGATGTTGATGAGAAGGCAGCAGATGCATTACCTGCATCAATGCTTCAACAACTGGCACATGCCAACTGGAAAGAAAGACTAGCAGGGATGGAAGAACTAACAACAGTATGTACTTGTTAACTTTCATAAGAAATTAATGTCTACAGTAAAACTCCTCTTTTGGGACACCCCTATTAAGAGACACTTGTGAAACAAACTAGGTGTTATATATGTTTAAATACTATGGCTAAACCTCTATAAGGGAAATCAGGATAATGATAAACTACATTGAAAAGTACATATATCAATCAGTTTTATGTAATTTTGTGACTGATGTATGTTATCCTTTGTTACCTGATGATGGGATATGCTCAAAACTGTTGTATTAATAAATTTATATTGAGGCAGTTTTAACTTGTTTGATTTTGAAGAATACAGATGTCTGCACAATGCAATAATCTATAAAACTACAATTCAATATAAAATGTTATTTTTCCATTGTAGAAAATTCACAACATGGAAAAAAAAGATATTGATTGTCAGTTGTACGTGAGACTAACGGCAAAGAAACCAGGCTACAAAGATGCCAACTTTCAGGTAAAATAATAATAATTTATACATATTTGTATATAAATTACAAACTTGTTATGTGACCACTGTCAATAAGAAAAGTGCATGGTTATACCTATATTATACATTATTTTCAACATTATTCAAAACCAATGTTTGTACCATAGTTACATTTCAAGTAGTAGTAAGCGAGTCATATTGCCGAGCGGTTAAGGCAGGGGCGCCGTTTACCGTACCTAAAAAGCCAACAACATCGACAAGGGTTCGAGGCCGACTCGCTCCTAGTTCTGGTGGTGGAACAAGTCTTCTCGGATAAGGACTATAAACCGTAGGTCCAGTGTACACAGTTATAACCTGTGTGTACTTTAAAGAACCCAGTTCATTATTCAAAAAGAGTAGGGGGTTACCCCGGTGAACTGGTTTACACAATAGCCCCTGTATCAGGGGGATTACCACCTATCTGATTAAATCACTATTGGTAATCCTTGGCCACATTGCCTAAAGAGATAAAATAAATAAAAAATAGCCATAGCTTTGTGGTTAACATGTTTTTCCTTTAAATCCCGAAGTCCTGGGTTCAATACTGACGTAGTATCAGGGTTATAACTCACTACTCTTTCAACTACACTCCCTAAGCCTCTAATGATTCTAAGTTGGTAAGCACAATGTAGGATGCATATAAAAAGAGAAACAATATTCACCTTTTATGAAATGGTATCATCTTCTTTCAGGTTTTGAAAGCCAAATTTGCATTGATTGGAATTCTAGCGGAAAAAGGGAAGTTTAGTAGAACATCTGCAGGAGTGTGTATTGGAGGAATTGTAGAGAAGATAGGTGACATCAAACAGTCTGCAACTGCCAAGGAAACAATGACCTCAATGGCGGAAGCATGTGGACTACAGTTTGTTGCACTTGAGGTTAGTTTGATCAAGACAATCTAACAACAGGACACTGAGCTTGACTTGCCAAGATAAGAACTTGTAACAGTCCTTTGATGTTATGTCTGGCTGCAACAAATACCAACAGTACCGATTCTCCATGGGGCACGGTGTCTGTTAAGGGGCATGGAAATGTTTGTGTCACAGCCACAGATAAACCTTTTGATCTCCAGAGCTTGATCAGTACAGCATTAGTACAATACGGGAAAATGAGAGCAACATCAGGTGTCTGTAATTGATGACTAAATAAATGTGGAATAAATGAAATGAAATGAAACACTTTATTTGGTCCATAAGGTGTTCCCTTAATAGAGTTCTACGGTTTAATAACAATTTACAGTTTATTTTCATTGTGTTTTTTTTTTATAGGCTATATCATATGCTTTTGACAGTCAGAAAAACCCAAAGAACCAATCAGAGACTATTAACTGGTTCACACAGGCAATACAAGAATTTGGCTTTACTGCGTAAGTGTTCTTTAAATTATCATTTCATACTAGTGTCCATTTAGCAAGTTTGTTTAAACTCTGAGGCAGGTGTCATTTAGCAAGTCAAATGGCCAAGCGGATAAGGCAATGAACTGTGTACCTTACCCAAATAGCTAATAATGTCGGCATTAATTCGAGGTTGACTCGCTTCTAGTTCTGGTGGTGGAACAAGTCTTCTCGGATAAGGACAGTAAACTGTAGGTCCAATCTAGACAATTTGTCTGTATACACTTTAAAGAACCCAGTTTATTATTCGAGACGAGTTAACCCGGTGAACTGGTTCACAAAATAGCCCTGTATCACAGGGATTACCACCTATCTGATAGGAGAGTGATTAATTTGCTATTGGTAATCCTTGGCCACATGTGCCTAAATACATAAGGTAAAATGTGATGACTATTACTATTTCAGAATAAAAGTAAAGAATTTCATATCATACATCAAGAAGGCTTTGGTAGCGACAAACCCAGCAATCAGAACGTCTGCTATATCTACAGTAGGTGTGATGTATATGTACATGGGTGCACCACTTAGAATGCTGTTTGAAGATGAGAAACCAGCCCTGTTGGCTCAAATAGATACTGAGTTCCAAAAGGTAAATTTGTTTTATAAGAATATATATCTCTATAAAATTCAGATTTAATTTGTTATCATATGTACATGTAAAAACAACCGTATAGACTTGAAGAATTACATAAATAATGCAGGACACATTATACATAAAGACATTAACTTGTTGATATCAACTACACATCAGTACTGTAGGCTACCTGATATAAATTAGTACATCACATGTCACACTGTGCTAATATAAATCTTTTGTCCAAACAACTAAAGCACTGTCTGCACTATCAAATTAGTTTGACCAAAATAAGTGTGATGTTTTAAAGTTTAGACAGAGCCTTTTCTGGCCTTGTTGTAGAGTAATTAAATAGTATTGTAAGTTTTAATAAAATTTGGCAATGCAAAGTTAAAACCAACCGGTTTTTTCCCATATGCTTGTCATCTATACAATGTACAATTTTCAAGATAATTATTTAAGGTGTTACGTTTTTATATTGTGTTTTAAATTGTATTGTATCTATGTTTCTAAGCTCAGGAAAACAAATGTCATGTATGTTATGTTATGTGACAAGAAATTGAATCTTGAGTAATATCAATGATAACTATATTTTAATGAGCATGTTCTTCAAACCAGGTTACTGGCACCAGCCCACCAGCTCCTTTCAGAGGAGTCAAGAAGGAAGAGAAAACTGATGATGTGGATGGTGATGATGGTGAAGACGATGGAGATGAGGACGTTGGTGACGTTGGCGGCGGTGCTGCTCCTAGTATTCAGGATCTTGTTCCACGAGTCGACATTTCCGATCAGATTACATCTGCTTTGATAGAGGAATTAGGAGATTCGAAATGGAAGGTCAGAGGTCAAGGATTAGAGAGAGTAAGATCATTTTAGAATATTAAAATTTCATTTGTTTTGAAACAATTACAATTGAGATTTTTGTAGTACTTGATTCACTTATTATTATTTTTTTTTTTTACAGGTTCAAACTATATTAAACGGTAATAAGTTTATTACATCAAACCTTGGAGAATTGCCAACAGCTTTAAAACCCAGACTTAGTGACACAAACAAAATTCTTGTAAGAATTTCTATTTTTATTAAGTTTATTTGTGGATATAAAGTATACATAGTTTTGTACAAGATAGGGGATGGAAAACAAGTTAATCTATAAAGTTTTTGAAGCTAAATATTGTACTGTTTTTTGTTTGTTTTTTTGGTCAGTCTACCAACACTGCCAATATATGTACACAACTAGCCCATGCTATCGGCCCAGCCGTCAAGGTACATGTCCGGACACTGGTTCCTGGGCTGCTTATGCTCAACTGTGACAGTAAAGTAAGTGACCTCTCAATCTAAAATTATATTTTGATATGATCATTTTTCTATAGGATAGGATGTATACATATACTATGTGTACTTTTTTCTAGGCCTCTGTTAGAGCAGCAAGCATCACAGCCCTGTCTGCTTGGGAGGAGCAGGTTGGCCTAGCTCCCTTTATTGAAGATGAGCTGCTAAATACAGTCTTAGCTAAAGAGAGTCCATTTCTACGTATGGAAGTAAGTTACTATCTGTCATTTATTTATTATCTTTTCCAATTTCTTTTGGTCATATTTAACCCAGTTGTTGAGTTGCAATGAACTACATATTGTTACAAAGGAGGCAGATAGTTATAGTGTCTAATTTTCCAGATTTCCATCTCTCTTTAGTTATTGACTCATTTGTTTGGTTGTTTGCTTAGGTGTTTGGCTGGTTAGAAGAGAAGCTTGCCAAGTACCACACGTTACCATCAGACCTAGCCCTCTCTGTGCCAATACTGTACGCTGCATTGGAAGATCGTAATCCAGATGTACGCAAAAAAGCTCAGGGCGTCCTGCCGTTGTTCATGATGCATATATCATACGAGAAATGCGTCAAAATGACCAATAAATTAAAGGTAAATTATGTTTAATTAATGTTAGTTTATTTCCCAAAATACTTGCACAGTACTTTGTGGTTGTCCTCTTATATACCTCACTAGGAAGCAAAGAAAGGTAGTCTTATTAATTTAGGATATTATACTTGTGATTATCATTATTGTTATTATTTTTTTTAATTATTATTATTTACTATCAATCTTGATTTTCCTTATTTTAGCCATCCTCAAAAACACAAGTAATGCAAATTTTAGAAAAACAGCGACCAAACATACCAGCCAAACCTGAGAAACCAGGAAAAGCCAAGAAAATCAAGGCAGCAGAGGAAAAGAAAAGACCCAAAACGGCTCCAGCTAAGGTAAGATTAGATTCAGTAAAGTACATTTTTGTTGTGTTTTTTTTTCAAAAATCTTCCTTTAATTGTTCCAACTAAGTTTTGCTCCAAAACTCTTTGCCAAGTGGTATTGCTAAATTGCAAATTAATTATTTTAATTTCATGATTATATGAATTTCATTCAGTCAATGGTGACCATAATGTGTACTCCTGAATTCACTAGTCTGTTACACCCAAATATATTTTATATCTGATTTTATATTTAAATTGCAATATATTTCACACTTATTTTTTTTTCAATTTTATTATTAAAACATAGAGCCAAAAACAATTAGCTTGATTTATTTTTTTTTTAATTTTATATTTGCACTGATTTTTCACCCATTCCTTTTAATGGTATTCTTTCCCCATTTGCTGTTCCGTTGATGTGTATACCTTTTTATCTATCTATCTGTCCATCACTTAAGACTGAATCCTCTTCCACCGACACTTCACCAGTTGAGACAACCACCGCCCCAACAACAACCACAAAAAAGAAGTCTGCTAGCAAACCTAAGGTAAGAGCATGGCACATCTTTCACAGATAAACTGTATTCATTTTAAGAATTTCAATTTATGGCTAGTAAAGAAAAATTGATACCTAATTCCTCCTGGTGACCATTTAAAATTTAGTTTTTTAATAACTTTTTAGTAACTGAAAATGTTATAGTAGGTTTCTTTTTTACCTATAGGCTTGGCAATCTATCTTTTCTTTTTTAAATGGTCATATATAAGGAGATCAAAGTTTGAGCATCACATCTCTGTCACTCATCCCGATGATATGCAAATTAGCTTAACTATGCAAATTAGTGTGACATTACAGGGTTACCTGTGAAATTGTACTATATTATTACTCATTACTATTTATAGTATTGTACTGTATGTAAGCATGTGTCTTGTTTAGAAGACATAAACTACCTTAAAAGAGTCTAATTTGCATACTACAAGTGACTTTTTCTTGGTATAATTTTAAAACACAAAAAGGAAAGTAAAGTGGTTTTTATTGAACGTTTATGAATGCAATTTTAAATCATTTAACTCTTTTTTTTAAGTATTAAAGGGGGGTTCCGGGTTTAAAATGAATAGTAAAAAATGTAAAATATATTTGTTTGTCTCTTGAACGGTAAAAGTTTCAATTTATATAAGCGCCCAGTGAAGCAGAACTAAGGCTGTGAAATGAGGCCAGATTACAAGTGCAGCTACGGCAAAATCACACTGTGGTTACAGAATACGAAATTCGTGAAATGGTCAATCTTCCGACGACTCGTTATCAATAACCATATCAATTACTTTTGTAAAATTATACTTATCTGATGTAATTTTAGTCGGTCTTCCCATTTATAAAATCAATTTTCTATGAAAATCCATCAAAACAGTGAAAAATTAGATAAGTTTGCACTTTACGTTTGCCGATTTTCGCACTGACTTAGGGAAAGCCTTCAAAATCAATGAAGCGTAACGTATACATTCCTGCTGAGCGAGGAGAGCGAGACGACGATACACGTGCTCTCTCTGCCCATGCCTGGCATCGTCACGTGATAAGCAGATACAGTATACAATACCAAACTGGTCGGGTCGAGTATACCCCGTCTATATCACAACATGAACAACGATGTACAGTATTTGATTGAAGGTCGACTCTCAACCTACCGGAATGGTATAGATAATATAGCTCGAATGAGAGAGTTGGAATATTTGTAAACATAAGTACAGTATTGCTAATATTAACAAGTGTAGCCTATAGTAAAAGGCCTGGTAGTATCAATTCGCATAGGGTCTACTACACTAGCTAGCTCAATTTTTAACTGGGCCGGATCGGCTAGGCTAGGCTAGGTCTCCTTCCTACTACCGGTCTACTTGCTTGATGCAGTATACGATTTTTTGGAGAGTAAACTAGGCCTACTTATTAGACCATACGTGCGGACGGCGATCGGACCTTGTTTTGCCTCAATATTTACAGCCGATTTTTGTAGAACGTTTTAGGTTTAGATTGTTTAGGAGTTTGGTTGATAGGATGGGTTTGGAATCCACTGAGTTTTGTTATTTATGGGCCAATCGTTTAGTAATAGGCTAGCTAGGCCCATGAATGATGGCCATCGTGGCATGGAATCCCTAGTCAGAAATGGCTCTCACCCCGGCATGAATAAAATGATTTAGTCTAGGCCTAGCCTAGTACGTGAAGCCGATATACGATCTGTACTATTAATTCGAGGTATAAAAATAGTATAATTTATGACTCCGTAATCTGTACTAAATTTTGTATTTCATTAAATGTCAAATAAATATATGCTACTACTGTTATTATTACACTTTAGGCCTAGCTTCTTAGCAAATCTACAAAAAATGTATTTCACAATGATCGGGTGGTCGTCGTTTGACAGAGGAGAGAGAACACAACGTACAAGCTTGACGTCGCGAGTTTGGAATCCACTGATGACGTGATTTTGTGAATATCTCATGAATATTAATGAGCTTCCCTAAGCTGCTGAAAAACAGACTTTCCATGAATTTACCCTAAAATGTATATGAAATTTAATTTTTTTAATTTCTCGTTATTACTTCTTCATTCTGACATGTCTATATTGTTATAATATTTTTTATTTAATAAATAAACGATATTTAAAAGCAATTTTAAACCCAGAATCCCCCTTTAAACTTTTTGTAATAGGTTGCCAAGGTATTTAAATAATATATTCTAAAAACATTATAGATGTGTTATTTTTTTTAATTTGGCTAAAATATCTTTCTTTCTTTTCATTTATTTCTTTGATCTACCATTCTTTTAATTTTACTTATTCTCTACTTTTCTTTTACATTCTTTTCGGTTTGTTATCTTTTGTTTTTCGACTTATTTGGTCAGTCTGGGAAATTTGGACTTAAGTCATCGTCAAAGAAACTGAGGTCAAAGGTAATATCTGGTCTCTAAATGGAAGTACTGTATAAGTGAATATGTAGATCTGTGATGTTAGTATTTTATAGGAAATCAAGTTGTCTTCAATATCTATTAAATGTAGTATACTGTTAAAATAAATTATCGTAAATCTTAATGTAATAGCTTAAAAAAGAGGTAATTGTTTAATCAGTGTTTTAACATTAATTCTTTATGATCACTAATTTTCTGAGCATAAAACCGTTTAAAATTAATGTGTAAAACTCTAGTATTTATTAATTTAATATAAACAATTACATCATAAAGCAAAGGTTTGAGGTCACCCCACATTTACCATATTTCTTCTGATCGTTCCAAACTACTGTATGTTGTTACAAATACTTATTATTAATAGGCTGAAGCAAGCAGTAACCAGCCGGATCCCCCTCCTGCAGCAGCTGCCCCACCCCCTGCATCAGCTGTCCCTCCCCCTGCTGCTACCAACAAGAAATCTAAACTGACCAAGGGAAAGGTAGGATGGTATTGACATTAGCACTGTATAGTCACAGCCATCACCCATTTATGATATTAATTATTAGTATTAATACCATATTTTTATTTTTTAAACACTAATCCTTTCTATATTTCTAATATGGAATATTTCATTATACATTTAATAGTGCATATGGTTATTATAACAATTTTAGAAAATATTTAAAGTGATGTATTAGATCATTTCAAACTATAACATTTAGGCTTCCAAACTAATCCGGTACATCATTATTGCACCCCCATAGTAGGTCTTTTATCAATTCTAAAATCGTGAAGCATTTCAATTTATAATTCCAAGTAATAAACTGCATTCATAAATAGTATATTTTGATAATTATTTTATTATACCTAACCTATCCGTTCATACTAACACATTAATTTGCTGGTACATAAGTCAATTACTGCTTGTTATTATGGTGTCAGGTGTTCTGGTATATTTTGACTCTATTTTGAAGTAAGCATTTTTCAAATAAGTGCACATTAATAGGCAATTTCTAAACAGCAAAGTTGTGAACTGTTCAAACAAGTACCCAGTACAACAGCCATGCCATAAATGAAAGTTTAACCAAACTGTTGTTCATATTTATTATGCTATATCATCGTTATCTCTTTTGTATTTATTAATAACATTATGTAGTAATACTAATATTGATATATTTGTAATTTCAGTATCGTTTCATAGAGCATTGTAGTACTTTGTAATGAAATTGTTAGAGATGCCTACTAACTTTTATTTCTTTTTAAAATACACAGTGCAGTAACATTTTGAAATCTATTAACAAGTATTTACATATAGTACAGTTTCTTTCTTTGGAGTATTTATTTTAAAAAGTGGGGTGAAGCTGGCCAGCGATTGAAAATAGATGAGGAATTCAATATTTGACTCATCTTTACCATTCATACTATTATGTACATGATTACTATAGAATTGAAGAGACACATTGAGGTCCAAACAAAGCGTTCTCTTATTAAGGGTGTGTCTCTGAATAGAGGTTAGCTGTAGTGTTTAAACATATATTTCCTCTTGTTTTTTTGCATGGGAAAATGTCGTCCTAATTAATAGGAGCGTCCTAAAGTAGGGTCTTTACTGTATTATATTATAAATATTTTTTTTCTATAGACGACAGGAAAATAAGGGATACACCTGTATGAATCCAGATTATATTAGAGTTTTTTAATCAGATTTGTAATCATCATTTCTGGTTATTTATTTTGTAGGCAACAAAATCTAGCAAAAAACAGGAGGAAGAAGATGTTGGACCACCTGTTATCCTCAACAACTTAAAAGATAAAAGATTCAGAGATGAGGATAATCTAAAGGTACATGTCATGTAATTCTTGGCACACATTAAAAAATATTATATATTACTACCAGTATGTAGTTTTAATCAAGTTAATCACTTCCGTATAAAAAAAAATGTTTTCACTTATGAAATGACAAAATAAATGGTTAAATTCAACCAAAAACCAATTGGCTAGCAGCTTTAAATGTTTTTCAGGTAAATACATTTTTTTTTTCAATCCAATTTTTGGTCAAAGAGAATATTACTACTGTACAATGTGACATAAAATGGCATAAAAATAAAAAAATATTTTTTCAGGGGGACAATACAATCTTTAATACAGAAGAAATATTTTCTTTTTATTTATCTATGATAGGTGTTAAAATGGAATTTCAATGTACCACGTGATGAGATCATAGACCAGCTCAGAGAGCAGATGCAACCATGTGTTAACTCATCCCTGTTTACTTCCCTCTTTCATGCTGACTTCAAGCACCACATTACGGCTATTGCTACTCTCAAAGAGGTATGCCATGTAGCTCCAACTTTATATTAGTTTCATTATTATTTGTGTCAATGTTTTCAATGGCAGTGTTAGCTCTCTTAGTTTGAAATCTCTCATCTTTGTTAAAAGATTAGCTCGCAAATCATAGACATCTTCAGGATTGGCAGTTTAGTGGACATTCTCCACACATATTATTATCAGATCCTGTAACAGTAACTGTATTGGTCTCACTTTTCACTGGGTTCTGATAGCAATATTGTGAGGGGATTCCATTGTGTGCAGATCTTACTTTGCCCAGATATGCTTATATTAAGGCAATCTAACAGGAGGATGCTGAGCTCTGTAGATCAAACAGTCTGTGGCTGCAGTTCCAAGCCCCTTAACAGACATTGCATGGCACAGTATTGTACATAGTACAGTGTTGTTGGTATTTGTTGCAGCCAGATATAAGATCAAAGAGGTGTTATGCGTTCCTATATTGGCAAGGCGAGCTTAGTGTCCTGTGATTAGATTGCCTTGCTTATACAGTCCACTTCAACATTATAATGCCAATGTATTTCAAACATGCCTGATTGGGAATGACAGTGTATTGTATATTCATCATATCAAACAAAAAAATTAAAGTGAGCCAAATATACTTAAGTTGTTTTACGGAAGATATTCACATTTACAGACAATTTTAAACAGAAATGATTGCATTACCTAGGCAATTATAATATTTAAACTAACCATTATTATTTTATTTTCTAGGCTGTTTCATCTTGTAAAGAGGCCAGTATTGGGGCATTAGACATTATCCTGAAGTGGGTAACACTGCGTTTCTTTGACACAAACACCACTGTAAACATTAAGGCATTGGAGTTTTTGCAAGTGTTATTCAACATGCTTGCAGATGAAGACTATAGTATGCATGATTATGAGGCTTACGCATTCTTACCCTACCTTATTTTGAAGGCGAGTATAGAGAATTTATGTGCTAGGAAAATTTAAGAATGGCTTAAATTGTGATGTGCCCATATATGAACATGATGATGCCATATCACTACCATATTTAAACATATTACTACCATATTTGGGCACATCACACTTTTTTTGTCCAACTAGTTTGATAGTGTAGACAGGGCTTTAAAATTACTTATTGCTGTTTTAATTACTTTTATTCATTGTTAACACAGTGTTTGATTGTAAAATTTTATATTCAATGAGATTGATACTTTTTATTTAGATTGGCGAAAATAAAGAGAATATCCGTAAGATGGTTCGAAACTGTATCAAGACGATTACAAAGATCTACCCAGCCAGTAAAATCTTCCAATTCATCATAGACGGCCTTAAGTCCAAGAATGCTAGACAACGAACAGAGTGTCTCGACGAATTAGGCACCTTGATTGACCTGTACGGAATCAACGTATGTCAGCCAAGTCCTCCGAAGGCGCTAAAGGATATTGCAGTGCAGATCAGTGATAGAGACAACAGCGTACGCTCTGCAGCGCTTAATACGCTGGTTCAAGCGTATGCTATTGTCGGTGAGGGTATCTACAAAATGGTTGGCAGAGTAAGTTACTATTGACATACAAACACTTTGTTGGGTCCTGATAATGTTCTCTTAAGAGAGGTGTCCCCTGAATAGAGGTTGACCGTAGTGGTAAAACACGTAGGTCAAACAAAAACTTTCTGTGACATTGAATCTATGTCTTTTTTTCTAGTTGAATGAAAAGGACGTAAGCTTATTGGAAGAAAGGATCAAACGATCAAGCAAGAAAGTGAAGTCTGCAGCTCCACCTAAAACAGCACCATCACAGGAATCAAAGCTAACAAAACAAGATGTTAAGAAATCTTCTCTCCAGTAAGTATACTCTACACTACATTGCCCTATTACTAATGTTGTGATTGTTCGACTGGCCAATATAAAGTCAGACAAATTATAAAATATAGTTTCAGGTGCACTCTATTGACCAATTTTTATTTTCAGTTATACATTAGTACAATATATGAACTGTATTGTAAATGTGTATATTTTTTTAATGTTCATTGTTTAATAAGATATACAGTATTTTTGTTTATTAGTTTATTTTCAATTAATTTATTTAAACCAACACCCCCTTTAAATAGTAGAATATTTTGCCATTCATTATGGTATAGAGTATTCATTCATTTGCATGTCAGTGTTTTATTACAGTATCATTTTTTAAATCATGCATTTCATAGTTATAATGCTATTCTACGTCTGTGCCATCATATATCGTATTCATTGTCAAACTAACTCTTTCCTTACCTTATCTTAAGCCGATTTTCCACTAGGCGAATTTGTTCGCGCGAATCGAAAGCGCCAGCTTGTACGCATGTGTATTCATGTTTACATCTTCCACATCCTTCTCTACGCATGCGTATTAGCTGACGCCTTCGATTCGCGCGAACAAATTCGCCTAGTGGAAAATCGGCTTTAAAGATTCTAAAGATTTTCTAACATGGCAAAAGGTGTCATATTTTCTATGAGTTTTATCAGATAATCTATATATTTTTGTGCACTTGTAACATGACCACACAGTGCTACTTTTCTCTTTGTTTCCTAACTTCATCTCATAATAACGTCAACATCATTTCAATCATTTTAATTTTGTAGTCATGGAAGGCGGCGTAGCAGTAACAGGTGTGTCTGCTTTATCATGGTTCATGATAGCTGCATCATCTCTCAGTTGTCATGGCAACTTAATCAATTGTCATGACAATTGATAACGGCTACTTCACTGAGATCGTCACACCATTAAAATATCATAACTACTGACTGACACTTTACCATGGCAAAAAAAAAATGGGTTTCATCATAAACCTACTTTGAGAAAATCTCAGTGAAGTTGCTAGTCTTTTTAACC
This sequence comes from Antedon mediterranea, assembly GCF_964355755.1. Taxonomy (NCBI): domain Eukaryota; kingdom Metazoa; phylum Echinodermata; class Crinoidea; order Comatulida; family Antedonidae; genus Antedon; species Antedon mediterranea. The sequence goes on from NC_092676.1 coordinate 19,874,444, forward strand.
AGATTGCATACTTGAGTGATGATAAATGCAAGGTTTTGTTTCACAGGGTTGAATGAAGTGCAGTCTGTTTGGGAGTCTAGGGTATAATGGTTTAAATATAATGAATGCTATTCTATTATTCATTCTTATCTGCATTAGCATGATACACTAGTGTTATGTCAATGGTTATGGTTTTCTTTCATATCTTTTCCTCTTTTTTATTTTTTGGAGATTATGAATGTGTTTTTCTAGTATCAGTAGTTAAATAAAGGTATAAAATTTGTAACACCTCTTGGGTGTTGTGCTAGATTTGGTGGAGGATTTTAGCCTGACCTGCCCACCATCAACCTGCACATTGCATGCATACCCCAGAGCATTTTATTCTTCAGCGTTGACGTGAAACAGTACTATGATAAATAATGTTGGCTACTTCCATGGTATCAAGTTAAAAATAAATTATGAAATATAGTATAGTAAAAATTGAATTGGTATTAATTGAAAGTTAAAAATAAAATATAAGGTAAGTATTATCTAGTTTGTATAGTTGGTTTGTTTCAGTAATAGGTATTTTGTAATGCAAGAAATGGGCTTGATCAGACAAAAAAAAAGGATTTTAAAAAGAATTACATTATAAATAAAAAACAATGTGTTACATTTTTAATTTTCAGAGCACCATCTAACGACCGGCCTTCCACAGCACCTTCGCAGACATCTAGCAACATCCGCAACTCCAATGTCCCACAGGTGTTCAAACTTGATCTTGATGGTCTAGGCCTAAACGACGGAGATTCCAATGATAACATTCCCCAGCTTGAAGACATGGACCATGTACAGGATCTGTTGACTGATGCTGTTAAACTACCGGAACGAAGGTATGTCCTGAGATCTAGTGAAAACCATTTATGACATAAGAGTGAGTGGCCGAGCGGTAAAGACAGGGGAACGGTAATTACGTAGCCATAACATCGGCAAGGGTTCGAGGCTCACTCGCTCCATGGTTCTGATGGTAGAACAGGTCTTCTTGGATAAGAACTGTAGGTCCAGTGTACACACCTAGCTCGTGTGCCCTTTAAATAACCTAGGAAACATCTTTTGAGATGAGTAGGGGGTTACACCAGTACATCACAGCTACTGATTAGTATAAATAAAATAATTAAAAGTGTAAGGGAATTTGGTCAACTAAAGGATCAGTGATGATTGTAGCAATCAATTTTAATCAATTGATACTGTTTTTTGTTTTTTTTTAAAGGTTGCAGAAACCTAATTTAACTGTGGCTCAACTTGACTTCATTATATCACAAATTGCCAGCAATGATATAGCAATTAGTTTGCAGTCTTTGAAACAGGTAAATATTTTTATTTTAGTGGTTAAGGAGGTCCGTGGCCATCAGTATGGTTGGTAAGGTTTTAACCTAACCACTTTTTCACAGAGGCCTTTTCCTGCAACCACCACACCATTTTATTCCTTATGGCTACATCACTATTAAGACACTTTGTCTATTATATAGAAGGAACTGGGTTCAAATTCTCGATAAGAACAACTCCCAGTCCACTCAGCTGTAAATGAGTACCTGGTTGAAAATTACTAGGTAGAAAGGCGACGTGGAAAGGCCACCCTAATACACAGGGTAGTGTCCCACCGGAGGTGCTGACAAGTCGTGGCCAACCCATGTTTTTTTATGTACATATTTTGTTGTTGTTTATGAATGTTGTCTGGCATATGTACTGTACATTTAAATGGTTACCAAACTGACAAGCACTTCTTTTGGTATACTATTGAATTTCTACTTGTGAATAAAGTACACAATATCGAGACCTGGTACAATGATTTCCTAAAAACTCATTCCCCACAATCACAGGACTCACCTTTACCTTTATATCTTTTGTTAAATGGCATTCAATTTACATTTTTTTTGTCACATAACAGTTGGATGAGGCATTACAAGATTCAGATCGTTGTAAAGTACTCACCGATCATGTTGACCAATTAGTAGTTACAACATCACTACAGCTGCGAATGGCATTTAGCAAGTACATGTCAGATGAAAACACATCAAAAGATGTCATTAGAATGTATAGGTGTTTAGTGGCACTCCTTATGTCGGTGAGGATAATACATTGTTTTTTAATAATGTGTATTACTACTTGATTTGTCTATCGTCCATTACTCTATTTGTGTATACAGTAGTTTTAACTACTGTAAATAACATTACTTTATTTCTGTATAAACCATTTATTAAAGCTCAATTAATAATAATACTAAAATTATAAAAACCTGTAAAAGTCATCTAACATGTGTTCAATAGAGTAGTATATTTAAATTTAGCACCAAATTTTGTTTTTTTTTTGTTGTTGTAAGGGCCAGCAAATTGTCATGGGGTAATAACATCTACACCTAATTTAGCTTTGCTTAATAGTGAAAAAATGAATCTAACTATTTTATACTCATTGACTGATTTTTAAAAAAGTATATTTACTTAAACTCTGTTTGACAAAAATAAGTGTGATGTGCCCAAATATGGTAATGGTATACCCAACTATGGTAGTGGTATGACATCATCGTGTCCATATATGGGCACATCACATTTTTTTTCACACAGTGATAGTGTAGACAGAGTTTTACAGCTATAACTAATATTAAATCTTTGTTCTCAGCTGTTCCAAAATAGGATGCTTGCAACCAAAGCATCAAAGGACGTGCTCTGTGACCTGGTCAATGGCCTTATCACCGTCCTCATAGACAACAGATTAGAATCGTTTGAGGAAGGTCCACAGGTGATTCGGTCAATTAACATGTTGATGGTCAAAGTGCTTGATCAGAGTGACCCAACCAATAGCATGTGGTACAGTATACAAATAATGAATGTTTATGAGTGCAATGGTACAAATAATGGCACGAGGTGAATGATGAAAGGTTATATCAACGAGGCAAAGCCGAGTTGATATAACCTTTCATCATTCACCAAGTGCCATTATTTGTACCATTACACGAATACAAAACATTCATTATTTGTTTTATATAACATCTAAATAAATTCTAGTTATTTGAATCAAATAAAAGGTAGCCCTAGCCAAAGCTTACTACATTTCATTCACACACATTTGATTAAAAACAGTAACATTTGGTTTTTAATAATGTTATATTAAATGTTATATTTATATGGATTTCGTAAAAACACCTACTTTTGTGTTAATTATGTCAACAAACGACCAAACAATCCTAGGCCTAGCAAGGCTAAAACGCCTAGGCTAGGCCTAGCCTAATACTAGCATGGCCTAGGCTAGACCTAGTAGCCTAGTACTAGCTTGGCTGAAAGGCAAAACTTCGACAGACAATTGGAACTTATCTAAGCTAATTATGGTTTTTCCAACAATTCCACGTCTTGTAGGGATGTCCCCATTAATTAATCAAAATCCTAAAAACGATCTAAAGCTAATTTAAATGCCTTTTTGAATGAAATTAGTACATAATGTCCAAATCGTACACAAATATCTGCTGCTGTTGCATATCTCGCTGTGGTGTTTACAAATGAAACTGAGACCAGACGACAGGTGGCGCTGTTGTATTTCACAGTACATAGCCATATCATAGGATAATTTGTGTACTAGATTTTTTTTCATCCGCGAGACGTTTTTTTTTTCGTACACAAAAATGTTTCAAAAGGTACTATTTAACGATCGTTGAATAGTGCGTACTATTGCACGCCATGTGACCCACATTCGTCCAATCAAATGACAGGAATTTATATAGGTGTTATATAATATTTTTTATTTCAATTATTTTTTAAATAAATATTTGACAGCTGTACACATCTTGTTGCTTTGCTTTCAGTACATTATGTATTGCATGCATTATAATTTGTTGAAAGATCTACTATAATACATACATATTTTTTATTTAAAGGATATTTTTATTTCTATTTTCAGCGCATTATTAAAACTTCTCCAAGAATATGTTGCTCAAGAAAGTAGTTCACAAAAATTTGTACAACTTATTATGAAAGTGAGTAACCTGTGCTATTAGCCTATACTTTAGTATAGTGCAGTGCAGTCTAAATCTGTCTACACTATCAAACTTTATGTGATTTTACCCATATATGCCCATATTTGGGCATATCACACTTTGTTGTCAAACTAGTTTGATAGTGTAGATAGAGCTTAAATCTATATTATTATACATATTTATTATATATGGCGGTAGCTATGTTGGGCATAAAGAGAATTAAATATAACAAACTCACTGGCAAAATATGTATAATATCAATATGCCCTTTGAACTTATCGCTCCCGAAGCATAACAATTTCGTGTTACACATTTGATATCTAATTTTATGATGGATTTATTCTTTTATTTAGTGTTTATGGAGAATGGTCAGATCAATGCCAGAGATTATCCATGATATCAACGTAGAGCGGCTGTTACTGTCGCTACATGTATTCCTGAAGGCTTTCCCAAGTGCCGTCTGGAAGGAGAGAACCAACGACACTCCACTTAGAACCATTAAAACTATTCTACACTCCTTAGCCAAGATTCTTGGTGCTAAGGTATGTTGTTGGTGGTTGTGGTGCTGATGTTGGTGGTAATGACAATGTTCGTGGTGGCGGTTGTGATGTGGTTATTATGGTGATGATGGTAGTAGTGATGTGGTTAATATGGTGTTGGTGATGATGGTAGTGATGGTGATGTGGTTATTATGGGGTTTGGTGATGAAGGTGATAGTGAATGGTAGAGGTGATGGTGAGGAGAGGATAAATTTATGATTTTGTATTCATCGATAATATTTGTATCTTTACACAGGTTTTGAATAATCTTGTTTTGATTAATGACAAAAATTCAGAAGTCGAACTCTACTTAAAGAAGATTGTGAAGAACAATCGCAAGTCAGTTGGAGGCGATCACATTAATGGTTCAGTCCAAGAAACACGGAGTCATGTGAGCATTTAGTCCATTCACAGTAAAATTGTAACATTAATAAATAATGTTTATTTAATTTCAGTTTAGCTTTAGCCTTATTTAGTTTCACTATTAAATATTTCATGCAACAGAAGATTTGTTATTTAGTATTTGGCCCATTGAAGATACAGAAAACTTTAGAATTCATTACAATGTTGTGACTTCTACTGATCAATGTATTGATTTTCTTGAAAATCAATAGGCATAGTGTGTTTGTATATATAAAACTTGAACACTTTTAATTGTATATTTCCAAACCATAAATATGATTAAACAATAACAATTAAATTGGTCATTGAACCATGACATTTGACAAACTATTATATTTTTTTGCTTTCTTAGTCTTCGTCGTCTAGTAAATTAGCATCTCCCAGAAGAGCATCAGCTCGAACCAATGATATACTTGCAGAAATATTCAAAAGAATTGGTTCCAAGGAGAACACCAGAGAGGTATGATTTAAATAATGCTTTATTTAATATTTATATGTCTTTTAAAAACAAAAGGTATGTTTAAATATACGCAATCAGTTTCCAGTAAAAGTACAAATCTTTTTTATTTTGTTTATTCAGTGTATTTTAACCATACTTCTTATAAAGCACTTGAAATACACAGAATCTAACCCTCTAAATAGTCTTTTCCAAAAAAATGGCTTAAAAATTGTGCCCATCGTCTTGGGCTCAATTGTCTATTCTCCCTGGAAACTCCCAACTGTTCAGCTGGCACATTTTGTAATAGTTTCCTTTGAGAAATAGTTTTTATCTTGTTTGTATTTTTTGTTAAAGAATGCAAATTATATTGAACAAAGTGATGAATTACAAAAGGTAAAATAATGCGGTTAATATTTTTACTAGTGCATCTATTTGTCAAGTATTATTATTATAGTGTTATTTAGTGTCTGCTATGAACTGTCTACCTACTACTATTGTGTCATAGAATACTTCCTGAGTGAAAGCCAGGAATGTGCTGTTTAAAAGGGTGCCCATTTAAGGCCCCACATTGCTCTACAGTGACAATACATACAGTTTATTTTCCATTAAATGTATTTACCATAGTAGTGAAATTCATTTCACAAGTCGTGATTAAGTTAGTCTCTCTACATCTATTAGTTACGCCCGTATTCTTAAACCGGACTTTAGTCGTAGTTCGAGCTAAAACTAAAAAAATGATGTCATTTTAATTCATAAACCGAACTTCAACTAAATCACCGACTAAATCAGGCCAACTTCGACTAAATCGAGACGGATTTTGATTGATTTTTTTAGTCCTGGAGGGGGCAGGCTAAATGGTCGACTAAATAGTTTTTAAACGATGTTTATAAAAAACGTAACAGTCATTGAGTTGTTATATTGGCCAGATATTGAAGAATGAAATATCTATATTTATATTAGCTTAATTAAATATACATTGGTATAAGTTATAATAATGAAAATCATCTTTATTTACAACTGTATACAAATTACATTATTTTCTTCGCGCAAGTCCGACTTGAGCCACGTCACGCCATAGCGACAATGGGAGATGCGGCAATTCACCACGCGATGGAATGTTTAGGGGGCCTAGCGCTTTCTTGTCACGCTATGAAGTGCGTGGTTCGTGGCGATCATACTTTGTTGGGGGCCTAGAAAATATAAAAGTTACCGTACCGCCATGGTTCCTAAATATATTTTGAAGATTTTATTTGTTGTTAATCAAATATACTTCACTGTTAAATTAATACTGATATTGTTCTAATAATTAACGATTAAAATTATTTTTCATGTATATAGTCCTGATGCGTAAAAAGTGTTGTAAGAAATGGAAAGTGATATCAATGCGCAAAATTTCGTCTGCTCCTCAAATACTCTCTTGTCATTGGCCAATGTATAGCCTTTGTTTACCCAGACGTGTGCAACTCGACTAAAAGCTCGACTTCATTAAGTCGAACTGCAAACTTCGACTACTTCGTTTTTTAATCGAATTTGAAGTAATAGCTCGAACTACGACTTTTTCAAGTCGAACTTCGAACTACGACTAAAATCCGGTTTAAGAATACGGGCGTTAATTAGTTCTAAATAGTAAAGTACCCCTTAATAGTACTGAAGTACAATTTACCATCAGTAATAGATTGAAAAACCCTTTGTGGGTGTGTGGGTTTAGCAAGAAGAAATACTATAGTTTCAGATTTAGAAAGAAACAGGACAGAACATAAAGTCTCTCCCAAACAGTTTTCTTATGTCATTGTTGCCTATCATGTCAGCTACGTTGATTTTTATTACATGCTTCATATTTTTGTAAGATAAGAAAGTCTGCAATTTAAACATTCCATATTCTGTCATTTTTTCCATAACTTATCACACAGCTTGCAATTGCTTGATAGATGGATTTTTTGTGTGCTTTTTGACATCTGATTTTTGATAGTGAAGTTTTTACTTTAAATATCACTGATATATACATTCAAAGTAGCACAGTTTGTCTGGATAACATTACAGTATTTGAAAAATACATGAATCCAATATCTTATTTTTTTATTTTTTTAATTATTGCAATATTGTATATTGATTTTAGCTTTTAAAATGTATTTGCATTGCAGTTCATTTTTTACACTATTGTAGTTGTTTTCTGCAGTCTTTTTTTGACAGATTCTTTCTTCTCCGAATTTGTTTTGAAATACGAGTCCAAGAGAACACATGTTACCTAAAAATATAGTCACCAATCATCTATAATACAAGCAGAAGTCTTCCTTTTATGATTCCAAAGTAACAAAGAAAAAAACGAATCTTGCTCTAGAACTATCATAGAAATCTAGGAGTCTTTAAAAATTGTCACTCTTATCTGTGATTGACATTGACAATGAAAAAACGTATATTTTGTTTATCTTATATTTTATACAGGGCTTAGCTGAGCTCTTTGATTTCAAGTGCAAATACCCAGATGTAGATATTGAACCCTTCCTTAAGAAGACATCCCCCTTCTTCCAAAGCTACATTGAACGAGGTCTGAAGAATATCGCTACAGAACGTGAGAAGGCCCAGTCAGAGAAACAAAGGAGTAAAGAAAACAATGTCACAAGTGTGGATAGTATAAGTATGACTATTATTTATTGATTATATAAAACTGATTGATTATATTAAGTGATTAAACTAATTGATTATATGAATTGATTTATTGATTATATTAATTATATTAATTGATTATAATAGTTTATATAATAGATTATACTGATTGATTATATCACCTGATTATATTGATTGATTATATTGATTGATTATATTATTTGATCATACTGATTGATTATATTAATTGATTACTGATTGATTATATTAATTGATTATTGATTGATTATATTAATTGATTACTGATTGATTATATTAATTGATTATTGATTGATTATATTAATTGATTACTGATTGATTATATTAATTGATTACTGATTGATTATATTAATTGATTTAAAACTTATGTAAAGTGATTAGTCAATTGTATTGATTATGTAAACTGATTGAGTATGGATTTATTCATGATCATAATAATTTTGTTGGACATTTTTTTAAAGGTTCATCAGAAGGTGGAACACCAGCAAACCAAGATGTGTCCACGTCACAACTGCGTGATCGTCTCAAAGTCCTACGTGCTCGATGTGGGCTAGACAATGGTGGCGAGGCAGTGCAAGAATCGGCACCAGTTAAACAAGGCAAACCAGAGTTAGTTAGTTCATCATCAATAGAATCCGATACACCTGTAAGTATTTATTTGTTCGTTTGTCATCTCTAATATAAATTGATCGCCTTTAAATTATTCAGAATTGAATGTTCTGTTGGTTTTTTCTTTATGTGTTTTATTCCTGTGTTTAAATATTTGTTTTCATAGCCCATTGCAGTACTAAATTATTTACTAATGTAATCTAAATTTGATTTAGCATTTTCTTTTAATTGGTAAATGTATAATTTATATTAAAGAGTGGAGCTAGTAGTCATCAGAGTGAAGAAGTCATAGACCAGGTAATACTATAGATGTGTTTTTTACATCTATGACTAGTGCATCCTATTAACAAGTGTGAAATTATTTAGATGAGGTTTACAGTATTAAATCTCATTTGTAGACTTTTGAATTTTGAGTTATCAACATAGAAAATCCTGGTTTTTTATTATTTTTTATATTCTGTTTATCAATTATATTAATATTCTGTATAAATAATATGCAGAAAATGCCTTGAATAGATGTATTGTTAGCAGGTTTAATATCATTTCCTTTCGTAACCACTACGCTATGATATATGCATAAGTAGCTATTGTTCTTTATAAGTACTTGGTATGGTTTTGATCTCTGACCTGATGTCCACTGTAATGAGTGAGTCATATGGCCGAGCGGTTAAGGCAGGGGCGCCGTTTACCGTACCTAAAGAGCCAACAACAACATCGGCAAGGGTTCGAGGCCAACTCACTCCTAGTTCTGGTGGTGGAACAAGTCTTCTCGGATAAGGACTATAAACCGTAGGTCCAGTGTACACAGTTATAACCTGTGTGTACTTTAAAGAAGCCAGTTCATTTTTCGAAAAGAGTAGGGGGTTACCCCGGTGAACTGGTTCACACAATAGCCCCTGTATCAGGGGGATTACCACCTATCTGATAGGACAGTGATTAATTCACTATTGGTAATCCTTGGCCACATTGCCTAAAGACATAAAATAAAAATAAAATAAATATATTGAGATTCATTTAATGGAGTTTCAAGTATGTTATACTACTGTAATGGCATTTATTTTTGTTTTCAATTCCGTCAAGGCTCTGTTTTATTTTATATACTATGAATAAATTAAATTATAATTACTACAGTACTAACAATGATATAAATTGTAGGTGGTCATTTGGTTGCTGTAATGTGTTATACTGATGAACTTGAAGAATAACATGTGTAGCAAAACCTAGACCATTTTTAGTTATTATACAAGCAGTATAAGTATTTTATTTCAACTTCATTTATAGAGGGTAACCCTTCCAGCTGGACAAATTGATGCCAGTTGATATTCATTCATATTCTGTTTGTTGGCTAATATATGGCAACCCTTTCAAATGTTCTAGCCACTCAGAGAAGATGTTGATATATATACCTGTGTTTTATATTATGATATTTGTGTAAAAAGCAAGGCTGTGGCGAGAGGTTAAAAACAGACGAGGCAAAGATGCTTTAATTTTAATTATTAAAAAATATGATGATTTTTTATGGGGAATTTGGGGTGGATAGTAAAAATTGAAAATTTCAGATGAGGCATCTGCTTCATGCTGGCTTCGGCCTAGAAAGTGCTTGTTTATGTCAACTTGGAACAGAATGAAACTGAACTAGTCAACAGGACTACATAAGCTATACAGAGATTGCAAAGCTTGGTTCCCACTAGAGACGCAAAGCAACGAGTTGACCAATGACAAGCGACAGTTCGAATAAATCATGGCCTGTGATTGGTCAAATCACTATGTTGCGTACTTGCGTTGTGTCTCTAATGGGACCCATGCTTTGAAACTACGTGTATTTAGTGCTATGAGTTTTTCGTTGAGAGTCAGTTATGCATGATAAATTCTATTTTTATTTAGATATAAAGCAAGCCTTTTTTTTTTGCCGAGTATTTCACAATGCAAGCTTTTCACTGCACTTTATTTTAGCATTAGCAACTTTTTTTTATATTATCTTTTATTTTAAAATTATGATTTTGTTTATTTGAAAGCGTAATCTTATGCCACACTTGTATCAGCCACAAAGGGTAAGAAAATTCTGTCCAAAATCTTTTTTTTTCTTTTTGCATCAAGCTTTGCAAGAATATTTTTTTTTACATTTATACAACCTTTTGCTATGAACTTCTGTTGCCTGTGTTATGTAATGAATGAATCTCTTAATAAGCTCTGTCTACATGATCAAACTTGTTTCACAAAAAAAGTATGATTTGCCCAAATATGGTAGTGATATGATGTCATCTTGTCCATATGGGCACAACACATTTTTTTGTCACATAAAGTTTGATAGTGTAGACAGAGCTTTAATAACATATACTGTACACATTATATTTTCAAGTTCAGAGATTTCAAGTTAGGGTACCTTGTTAAGCTTTAGGTGATGTGCCCATATATGGACACGATGATATATTACTACCATTATTTGGGTATATCACTATCATATTTGGCCACATCAAATTTTTTTGTCAAACTAGTTTGCTAGTGTAGACAGAGCTTTAGGGTGTCTTCCCTTAAATGCTACTACATTTTAGATATTACAGTAATAACTTTGCCAAAATCCTTCAGGGTTCATACCGGTCTTTGATGAACTAATAAATCAAGCAATGTTACAAAATTATTTATCTAGGCCGGGAAATCTGGCTTTCAGTAAAAAGTTGTAGAAATTCTTTTGCTATCCAACAAATTGTCTCCTTAATAAGGCCGTCCCCTGAATAAGGGTTGACATATTGACTGTCATTCTTAAAAAATGTGGGGTCCACTGTAATATAATGAAAGAATATTTGCATTTTTGCTTGGCTATGACATAAACATTTTAACTGTCATGTAAAAATGTTTTAAGCGAAAAGTCATGACATTTTGGTTACAAATGTCATAGAATTAGCTCTATGAGAACATTGTATGAACTCTGAATCAGGTGGAGGTATTTTTAAAGTGAATAGATTTATAACTGGGAATCCTTTATTTTTTAGATAATGTTCTAGTATATATAGAAAAAAACTGAATTTTCTTTTTTGTTTTATAAAATAGTACTCATCTTATTTAATAGTAAAACATAGTTATAAGCTTAAAAATGCCTTTTACGTAAAATATTAAGTTTACGGTAGCCAAATCCTTCTAGGGAGAAACTATGAGGTATGACCTAATGGAAAGGAATATCAGACTAGCAATAGGAGAGGCATGGGTTCGAGACATGTCTTTGCCATATTGCTTGTATCATTAGACAAGATACCCTGCAGAAGAAATAAATAACACATTTGATTTTACTTTTTTACTACTATTATAACTGTACGATTCTGATAAACCAATTATTATGTATGTTATTACAAGACTTAAAGTGAATGCACTATTCATTTTTGCATTTGAATTTTTTTTTTTTTTTTGTTGCATTACATTTTTAATTGCTTTTTCAAATATTTTATTCTTTTTTTTATATACTTCTGCTTTGCGCTGTAATTATTTTTTACAATTTTTTTTTATATTTTAATTTTCTTTTATTCTTCCTCTTCTCGGTGCATTTTAAATGTTCACTTCCTATATTTAATTTATGTTATCTATTATCTTCTACTTTTATATTACGTTAATTTAATTTCCTTCAACTGTCTTGCACATTTTGAAATGAACCTATTAATAATGGGACACCTATTGTACCCAACAAAGTTTCCCTAATGGGATGTAGCGTGGATAGGGGTTGGACACAGTGTTAAAACATCTATTGGCCCTTGTTGGTTTCATGGGAAAGTGTCCCCTTAATAAGGGTGTCCCGAATTTCCTGTTGACTTGTGATACATTTTTAAAAAATCGTTTTAGTTTAGGAATAATTTACGATGAAAATGAAAGCATATGTACACTTTGAAGCCTCTCAATGATTTTATTATATAATCAGACATAACTAAAATATTATTTTACTTCTGTTTCCATTTAACAAGTAGTATACCTTTCTAGGAAGTGTAACTTATAAATATTGCAGTTAGAAATGTGAGAATTAATGCCAAAACATAAGAAAGAATACCTACTGCAAAATTACCTTTATTAAAGCCACATTCCCATGGTATCTAACAAAAGATAAGAAAGTTCACAATAGGAATCGATAGACCAACTACAGAATTTTTCCTTTATCGGAGTAAAACAATATGTGAAAATATTAAAGCAAAAGTGATAAGGTTTTGTGAATACAGAATTATATTTAGAAATTGAATGTTGTATACAATATCAATTAGGTATTGTGTATTCATTGAGATGAGCAGGATCAGGGAGTAATAAATAATTTACATCTTCCTGATCTAATTAAGCCAAGTTTGTGACCTTTGACATCGTTTGACTGTCACAAAATTGGTTGTTTTGGGGCAATCGTAAGACAGTAACATAACAAATAACTTGAATGAAATCTCTCTAATAACAAGTTTATTCCAGATTTTTTGTCTTTGTCTTGTCTGTAAATTTTAAACAAGGTTTTCGTGCTGTTTTTTGTGTTTTCTTTTTGTTTTTTGTTTTGTTTTTTTGAGTGATAAATTGTGTTACTAAATTTCTGATTTTACGGATTTTTATTTGTTTTAGATTACCCTTGGATCGAGCAGTTCAACGTCGTCAACACAAGCGCAAGTACCGAACACGAACGTTGACGATCTTAGAAAACGTCTGGAACGAATAAAGAAAGGAGGCAGTATGAATTGAGAATATAAATCTTTATATGATTGCTTGACTGATTATTAAGTTGTTTATGCCACCAGCAGAAAAAAAAAAGAGAATTTATTTATCTTTGAATAAAAGATTTTAAAATCGGAATGGTAGTTTAGTACAAACGTTTTCTTAAGCTCTGTCTACACTATCAAACTTTAAGTGACAAAAAAATGTGATGTGCCCATATATTGACATGATGATCTCATATAACTATCATATTTGGTCATATTACTACCATATTTGGGTACATCACACTTTTTTTGTCAAACTAGTTTGAAAGTGTAACAGAGCTTTATAAACATACTTTTACAATATTTTGAAGAAAACAAAAGTTAAAATATGCAGTTTCTTCTTGGCTAAATCTCAAGAAAACACATTTAAAAATAGATAATACTGTAACTTCTCGGAATGTTTAATTCTAAAAAAAAAAAATATTTACAAATTTATAAATAAGTGGCAAATAAAAAAAGAATGCTTCATAAAGGCTGGACCAATGGTTTTTCTATTTTCAACTGGTTTGTTTCCAAAATTCAAAGTTAGCAACCTATATTATTCAATTCAAACTACTTTAACATTTATGACTACTTTGTACAGAATGAAGGAGATACAGTATATTTTATGCGTGTACGGCCATTTCCGCTGGTATAAGAAAAAAAGCAAATATTTTTCAATAAATGCACACTACCCAAATACTTTCATATTTCCAATTTTCCTAAATAAATTGTGGATATTTTGAATATATTTTCTGCTTAAATAGGTTATCTTATTTCCGTTGCCTATATTGTCAAGTAATTAATATTTGCTTTGCAAATCTAGTCTATGAATATTCATAGTTTTGGTTTATTTTGGTTCAAAGTTTAGAAGATATACAGAGAAAATTAACGACGTGTTGAGCAAAAAAGATATTTTGATGTAGAAATGTACTTACTGTTTTTGTGTGAATTAAGTGGTTGTGTTTTATAGCAATATTGATAAAAATATAAATAATTATCTCATACAATGTCAAACTAGAAATTTACAATCAGGTTTATGAATATTCATAATTTTTCATAAATATATTAATTATACATAGATCTGATTTGCATGTGTTATTGTATAAATCAATGCTATGCATTTTAATAACAATGATATGACAACTTCATCCTGAAGATAGCTGTTGAATATTCATAAGCAGTGGATTATTTATCTATAATTTACATAATATTCATAGAATGGCATTGAATATTCATGGTTTAATAGGTGAATATTTATAAATAATATTCATGAATCACATTGGAAATGTTAACAGTGTTCATGAATAATTAATATGTTTATTCATAGTTTAATAGGTGAATATTTATAATCGAATTAATATTCATAGAATTTCATTGACTATTTAAATAAATGTTTCATGAATATTAATATTATTATGTTTATTCATAGATTAATAGGTGGGTATGTATAATAATATTCAATATTAACATGTTAATAGATAATGTTTATTAAATGAATATTCATTTCATTGTTTTTTATATGGCCTCTAGAAAAACAAAATATGCAAAAAGCTTTTCTTATTTTTAAAATACTTTGTGTGTAGACATTGTTGTTTGACGCTTATATTTGCCAATTTGTTTGTCTTTTAAATTCTTTTGGTTTCAAGATTGTTTAGTTGTTTTTGAAAATTTGTCACAGAAAATTATTGATACAGGATAAGATAATGAGTTTGACTTATTGATATAAAGTTGCTTCCTAAATCTGAAATATAGAAATTAGAGAGAATTTTAATAAATGAATGAAGTGTAATGCAATTAATTTTTAACTAAATGCATTACACTAATAAAATTATTAGATTAATGTGATTGGGAACTAGAGTGCAAAAGATGCTCGCTACAAGCCCATAGTCACTGGGGGACCTTTTTCCCTTTCAATCTAAATAGGCCCAACTAGCCTAGCTCATGAAAAAATCAGTCCCATTTTGAGGTAAAAAGCACCCCATATCCTGGCTATGGGCTTGTACTATCCAATCTATATTATAGAGAGCACATTGCAAAAAAATTAATTGTACAAAGTTTGTTTATTTATGCTGTACGTTGTGCTAATTGAACGTCAAAAACATTGTATACACTTCATGCAAACAAATAGCATATTCTAATAAGAAATATGAGTGTTAATTCATACTTACAGTATATCACATAGAGAATAGTATGACAGATTTTTTGAATGGTGAGTCGAAATTACAAAAGAAAATAACATGCATGTTCACTATGGGTTTGACAAAAAACAAAATCTTTGTATAGGGTATAAGACTGTCGATCCCTGCCAGTGCTATAAGGGTACTGTTGTAAAGATAGATGAATTACCAATCCCTCAATAACTAATTGGGAGTAAATCATACATCATTATTAAATACATAGATTATTATTAGTCGTACAGCTTTTAATGTTACAGTATTACATCATCATCATACTAAATCATGTAATGGTAAAATGGTAACCTAACCACAACAATCAACTTAATTAAAATCAAATATGTTAAATAATAATAATATTTGTTATTAATACTATTACAGTATTAAAAAAGGCGGATGAATGCTATTTGCATGCGGATGCGAGGAAAAAATAAAATAACTAAAAGTTATATATTGTGTCTTATGTTTCTGTTGCTCTGTTATAAATTACTGATACTTTTAGGAATTTTTTTTGTTTTTTGGATTTAAACTACAATTGCGATTACGTCATCACAAACTCGCTCGATCCGTGACGTGATCGATCATCAATACACGTAACGCTTCAATGAACAACCACGTGCATATCCTACGTGTACGTACGACGTGTGGTGGTGACGTGACGTGTCTCCTCAAAAAGATCACAAACAAACTACTCACGCTTCACACATCGAATCAAACCACCACACACAGAGGATTGTGTTGTTTTTTTGTATTATAATTTTGTGTATTTATCAAAGTACTGCTGTGTGTTAATCGTTTGTTAATAATATTAACGAATGTTTCTAGCAAGTAAACTAACAAATTACACTTTTTTGCGATCTGTACGTCTCACGGCCAACAACGTTCTAAGAAATCCCATTCTTTCTTTATATCACAACATGGAGGTTGAGCCCGAGTTCAGAGTGAAGGCTTTTAACTTGTGTCGTGAATACATCGGAGGAACGTGGTCCAGGCAGAGTGTTAACGATTTCAAGATAATTCCTTTACGGTAAGATAAATGGTGGTATCATCAAATACGTTATATTCACTCTGGCTACTTTGTTTAGGATCAATATAAAGAATACTACTACAGTACGCCACGGTCACCCGTGCGTGCTACTACTACTAGGCCTAGGCTACTAGAGGCCTACTACTAGGCTAGCCCTAATATATTAATTCGGCTTAGTCAGGTTGCCGGAGACGTTTCGTCCCAGTTTTTAGGCTGACCAAACTTAATAATTCTTAATATTTTGTTTGGTATTGAACAAGTTTGTTTTAAAGGATAAATGTTTTTCAATGTATATAATACATTTTTAAATTTAAAACACCTCAGACAGTAAATAGTATTGATTATTAATTAGTAAAAGAATATTAATAATAATATACATGAGAAGGCCTTTCATTGTGAAAAGGTTAACAAAATATATGTACTTTCATCATTGCAGCCCAAGTCATCTAACCTAATTCTACATTTCTACATTGGTGTGTGCAGTGAATCGATCTCAATCATTTCTAATCAGTCAATCACATGAAGCGAAAGGTTACACACATCAATCATCTATTATTAACCTTTTACATTCTCATTTCAGATTACGCTAATCATCTCGTCTTCATTTCTGCAGATTTTGGGAGTTCCTTGGACTTAAAAAAAGTAAAATTTGTATTACCCAATGAACCATAAACCAGTTCTCGCATTGTTTTCTTCTTTTTTTCAGTGGTGGTATTAGCAACGAAATGTATCTTTGTTATCTTCCAGTTGAGAAATCACCAGGTAGCTTCCACTTAACATCAACAGTGAATCAAGATGGAGGAATCCCACAGTTTAAGGTTGTCTATGTTCCACAGGAATCATTTCAAGATGTATTCTATGTCATGTTGAATGTTTTTTCTTATGTCTTCATTTGGCTCTGCGAATCTGCGCTCATCCATGCGGTGTGATAGCATCTACTATTATAGGCAGCGCACCAGTGTTTTTGTATTGTTTTTTTTATAGAAGGAATGATGTTGAAATTTAGCTCGCTGATTCGGTGTACGGTAATTAGTGTACGGTAATTAGTGTGCTAATCACTGCTTTATATTAAAGCTGCGGATGGCTCCATTTTTTCTCAAGATCGTTATCTGTTAAACTGTACAGTATGCTATGGATTACGACATATGGCAACATTTATACGTCATCCTTTCTTTCTGACTGGCTTATTTTTTTTTTTCAACTTTCAGTTGCATATAAATTTATACTCTAGTATTCATTTATAATTAAGGTACTTTTTTTTCAATATTAATATTCAACGTGCATTGTATGATGACCTAAATATTTATTAAGTTGCAACTTAGTTTTGGCTTTTTTCTGATTGATTGCCTAACAGTTATTTTTTTAACAAAATTTAATTATTTCTCTAATGAAAAAAGGTTCCTGGATGTGAATTTATTTTCAGACCCGTACAATTGTACTTTATTACAGTAATCTTTAGTGGAAGCAAGATTTTTTTTTTAAATGAACAGAATATTGCCAGGCATGGGATTTCCTCTTAACTTGATTTCTTAAGAATTCATTAAATCGCCTTTAGATCCCATGGCATATAAAAGGTACTCAGGGATTTTTGTTTAACCAAATAAGTTTATAATTTTCTCATATGAGAAGCAGAGATCACTATAAGCAGAGTTTTGAATTAGTAATATTTTTACAGAGAGGAGTAAAAAGGTCATATATTCACTATACACTTTAATAAGAAGCTTGTTTTATTGGCCAATCATTTTTCCTGAACTGTTTTGTTTTTTCTGCAGAATTTTTACTTCACAGACATTAACTTCCTCGTAATTTTTTCCATATTAATAAATGGTATTTTTTCTTCATAATTCCTGCTTCTTTATAGTTTTTTTAAAATGATATTTATTTGTGGAAGAAAAAAATTACCATTTTTATTTTTGGTTTCTAGTTGTCCAATGACCTTGAAGATCGTAGTGGCGTAGCAGATGAGATACAGTAGTAGTACTCATCATGATACGATACAGTACTCCCAGTAGTGCTCATCTCGTCTCCGGTTTATTAAATAAGAAATGAATCTCCTTCTTCCCCCCTTCCCCCTTTAAATTGCACATATATATTATATAAGTTTATAATAAATAATACTGTGTATATTAACTGTAACATTCACTCCAAATTTAACTTTGAACTGTTTTTCATCATTTGTAACCTCTGATCCTATTCATTTTTATATCAATCTAAACACTACAAATCTTATCTGTGTGTGTATTTAAATTGTAACACCTAGAACAGAAAATTGAAATTATTTATACCATGGAGAAATATTTCTCCATGTTTATACTAAACAATTCTGCAAACAAAATGATTTGTAAAATGTAATCAAGTGTAAACAGATTTATTTATTACTTTATTATTTATAATTTATTAATAAATGTTATTTTTAGATAAAGTGTTATATACTCTTCTTCAAAGTTTGAAGGGTTTGTTATCAATTTGTATGAAACATATAATTTATTTTATTAAAGTACTTTAAAAGCATCATAAATTTATTGAACCAAATTTTTTTTTTTTTGGTAACATGAAAATAAGTTGTTTGTGAAAGTCACCTTCAAGGGACAAAGCTGTGTTTGACCTTCACATGACCTTGATTACTAGTTATAGTTTTGACTTTGACCAAAATAATATCACATGATTAGCATTGTTCTGTCAAGTGTATTTTGTGTTTGTAACTTTCCTGCCAACCAATAATTGCTAACATGTTCATTCTATGTCTCAACACCCTAGCTTGCTCAATTTGTATTTTTAAATCTAGTTTTGACAGAGGTTAGTTAGGGAGTCTGATGTTGAGAGTTTACTATACAAAAGTCTAAACTCTATTCCTTGTATGAATGGTAGGGAAACAAATACAGTACACATTACACATCATCACCATGTTACTGCTGAATATCTACCATTAAAAATGTTCTACACAGCTTTGTGTGGTTGTGTTTCAGAACTGGTCTTAGTAATTACATTTATCTCTGTTCTCTGCCGCATAAACAGAAACTGCCTAAAGATGAGCCACGACAGGTGCTACTACGTATTTTCGGCACTATAATTCGAGAAGATGGTGATGCCTCCCTCACCGATAGTATCATTTTTTCGTTGCTGTCCGAAAGGAAGCAAGCACCAAAGTTGTATGGGGTTTTTCAAGAAGGAAGGCTAGAGGAATACATTCCAGTGAGTAAAGTTCTGTTTACACGATCAAACTTTATGTGTGTGCCCATAGATGGACATGATGATGTCATATCACAACTATATTTGGATTTGCATTTCACTTTTTCTTTTAATAGTCAAGAGCATTGCACACATACGAACTAAGTAATCCTGAAATATCAAAAGAAATTGCCAGAAAGTTAGCAGAATTTCACCAATTAAATTTTTCTTTTAATAGTCAAGAGCATTGCGCACAGATGAACTAAGTAATCCTGAAATATCAAAAGAAATTGCCAGAAAGTTAGCAGAATTTCACCAATTAAATCTACCATTGAGAAAAACTGCTAGTAAGCTCAATGAACAGATAGATAGGTATGTTTAATATTTAAATTATCATATTATTAATATTAACTACTTGATATTTGTATAACATGTACTGTTACTTACAGCACCACTTACTGCGCTGCATTGAAAAATATAAATATCCAGTGTAATGCATCCCTGTGATTGGCTACTACATTTCTGTTTCACTTTACTATATAACCATCTTTTTCTTGATTTGTGTTAATTTTAATTTGTATTATAAAAACTAAATTTAGAATGCATATAAATGTATATATAAAAATTTGGGTAACATAATTTTTTCAATCTTCTATCGACTAAAGTCAAAGTATAGTCGTTATCTCGGGACCGATCTATGGCCACCACCAGGTAGGCTTACTTCATTAAGGCTTCTATGAATGGATGTACTGGTTGAGAGCAGGAACGCTAGTAGACCAAACCCAGTACCGTTTTGATTACAATCAATCGGGAAATTACCTCACGATGTATTAGGAAAATTTTTCATTCATTTTCAGGTGGATGAAACAGTATACAGGGTTTATGGCCAAGGCATCCGGAAAGAAACGTGACGAATTTGCAAGATTTGCATCATATAACTTGGAGAAAGAGGCAGAATATGTGAAGTAGGTATTATAAGATGACGACATTAGGTTAAGGATCTGACCGCCTCTGAGTTTTTAATTTTTCAATCAAAAATTGAATTTGGAATCTTTGGCTTGATATGCCAATGTCCTAAGCTCTGTCCACAATATCAAACTTTATGTGACAAAAAAATGTGATGTGCCCATATATGGACATGATGTCATATCACTACCATATTTGGGCATATCACTACCATATACCACTACTCTTTTTATATATCCATTAAACTTTATATATAATTTAATAATAATCTATTAATGATACTTCTGTGCCTTCCATTCCTATCACCTATGATGATGGTCACAATTTTATCCTGTTAACATAGACTAGTACATTACTTTTATATATGATCAGTATGATAAATTTAAATATACAAATTGTCTTCAAACTTTTACTTTTCATTTCTTTAAGGAAACTAGTAAATGCTTCTGAGAGTCCGGTTTTATTTTGTCACAATGATGCGCAGGAAGGCAATGTTTTGTATTGCGAAAATGATTCAAGTTTTTCACTAGTGTTAATTGATTATGAATATGCTGGCTACAGCTATAGGTAAGACAAATTTTAAGCTATTATATTAAATATTTTTAAATAATTTTCACCTGGTTTAACACCAAAGAAAAATTCTCAAAATGTAAATATTTTATACATTGCACATCCTGATATGTAAGTTTGATAAACTGATTTTCCATTGACAGAATGATATACATATTACACTTTTTTTTTTACATTTACAGGGAACACGATTTCGGAAATCATTTTTGTGAATGGGCCATCAATAACAACACGGATGAATACCCGTACTACTCAATAGACATGAGCAAATATCCATCGGAAGAGCAGCAGTTGTTTTTCTTTAGAGCTTACATGAAAAGCGCCGGAATACCTTGCAGTAAAGAAGATGAAGAATTATTCCTTAGAGAATCTTTTAGGTAATTCACTATTTGTTTAATGCATTTGCAGTAAACTCATAATTTGATCAATCGGACGTATCCTTATATGAGAAGACCAGAACTAATAGTGCTTTGAATATTTGCCAATAATTAGTAGCTGGCAAAATGTATTATAAAATATAAGGTCAACTATGAAACTACTGACCCATGACTGTGCTTTAACGGTTCCACATACGTAACCAGTGGCGTAATGCACGGGGCAAATGCCCTTGTTTTAGCACTCCTAAGGAGCGCTCTGGGTCTACTCAACTTCCAGGGCTACTCAACCTTTGGGCATCTTGAACTCTGGGGCCTCTTGACCTCTGGGACCTCTGGGCCCTTGACCTCTGGGACCAGCCGTTACGCCACTGCACAGAACGTGCAAGTTCTATGTGTACATGTTTTTATTTTATTCACTGTCTATCTAGGTTTGCAATAGCAAGTCACTTTCGATGGTCTATCTGGTCAGTAGTTCAAGAAAATTTATCAAATACAGCATTTGGTTTCTTGGTAAGTATCTTTTTTCTTACATTTCACCATTTACACATACTTTTTTAAAATTCTCTTCGCCCCAGTGAACCCCTATTATGGGAACACCTTTGGGACACTAGAAAGTGTCCCCTGAATAAAGATGTCCTCTGAATAAAGATGTCCTCTGAATAGGGGTGTCCCCTGAATAGGGGTGTCCCCTGAATAGGAGTGTCTCCTGAATAGGAGTGTCCCCAGGATAGAGATGTCCCCTGAATATGGGTATCCTGACTGTATTACTTGACTGACTGACTGACTTGCCTCGCTGCCAAATATCCAATACCTGCAACTAAATGCTAAAACAATTAAATGTTTAAGTGTCAATATTGTAACAAGATAAAGCTATGTCTACAAACTAGTTTGACAAAAAAAAAAGATGTGATGTAAGCTAAATGAATATGAATGTTTATTATTATTTTTATAAATCTACTTTATCTAAATTGAATTTTTTCTTTAATATGTTGAGTAAACCGTAGACCCCTTACATTGGAACCACGTTAAATGATAGAATTTTACTGCTGCTATATAAGGAAATTAAACTTTATTTATTTATTCACACCCTTTATTACTACAAGACCAGCCATTTCTGTTAAAAACACAGATAACAACATCAAACAATGTAACCAGTATTTACAATCTTAAACCATCAATTAAATATCAACCAAATGAGCACAGTACTTCAAACTATATATGTTACACCACATACTGCAATAGAGCACTGTGGCGCAGTGGTTAGAGCATTGGACTTGCAATCAAGAGGTTTCCGGTTCAAGCCCGGCCCGATCACTGCAGTGTTGAGTCCTTGAGCAAGATTCTTTATCCACGTTGTTCCTCCCCACCCAGGTGATACAAATGGGTGCCGGTATGTAAAAAGTACTGGGAAGGTAAATCAGACTTGTTTGTGAGGGCGGAGTGGCGTACCCCCACAAACATACACACTTAGTGGAGTCTGGCCCAAACGCTAAGGAAATGGAGATGGGCACCGTTAGCATTTGCTTTGGGGTCGACCTTACCTTTTTACTTTTTTACATACTACGCCAAGAAATTTTTATTATTGTTATTTTTGTTTTATTTAGGAATATGCAGAGGACCGTCTAAAAATATATTCAGAATTAAAGAAACAAATTCCAGAAAGACTGAATTTTCCAGCTGAATAAATTGTCGAAATATTTGCAATATTGTATAATTATGAATACCTTCAACTCAAAATAGCTTTTTTGTTCTATGCATGGATTAACAAATTGTTAAGCTGATACAGCTCACAGATTTTAACCAAACTTTTAACAACAAAAAACCCTGAAATAATTGTATAAATGTAAGCATAGCTTAACGTGAATGTATTTACTGTGTGATTGATTGATTTAAAGCTCGCCCACTTTCCCTAAGCAAGCAGTATAAGTGTTATCATTTGTAATTAATGTGAAAAAAAAGTCATGTATTAAAAAATGACAATGTTTGGCAGTCACAATGTAATAACCCAGAGGGCAGCAGACTAAGCAACACAAAATGGTGATAATTTAACGATGCAATGAAGGTGTTTACAAAAATAATAATGTTCACAATTGGAATTGGGATCAACTCCCTTCTTTTTTTTTCAATGAAACAGATATTTCTGTAATAGTTTTGTAGTTTTCACATGTCAATTGTTTGGAATATTTGACAATAATAAGATCAAACTTGCTAGGAACAGACATATTGGTGCATGGCCATGTATGGCTTCATAGTAACATATGTTAAGTGGCATAATGCATGGGACACAGGCCCCTGGTTTAGCACTCCTAATGGGCCCACCAATACTGGGTAGTTGCATTGGGGCTGCTTATGCTTTGGGGCCCCTTAAGCTCTGGGCCCTTGGGTTTAGCCAGGGAGCGCTCATAGCCGTTATGCCATTGCATATGATCTGCAGAAGCTGTATAATAACGAGACATTCCATTGATTGCCAATGTCTATTCAAAATATAAATATATATAACAATACATAATTAAAGAAGTCCCCATTGAGTGGGGACTCATACTTGAGGGTGAACTCTGCTTGAATATGAATGAATATATAGTATATATCTATATACTCGCAAATGTATTCCTAATGCATAGCATAGTGTATAGTATAATCAGTAAGTAACATACACTGCATTGTATATGTATGTGTGTGTGTATACCACTCTTATAAGGTGGTGGTCTTGGGTATTTTATAAATGTTTAGTTAAGATAAGATTTACTTTAGATTGTATTGTAGATTTCAACACATTCTTTTTAACAATTTGTTTTATGAATATACTATATGTATAGTATATTACTGCATTTGTGTGGTGCTGATTGGGGTAGTTAAATTGTGCTTTGAAATAAGTAATATGATTGTGCTAAACTACTCAACAGTATTCAAAGATTTAACTATTTACTTGTGTAAATATATATAACTTCAATAATAAAAAAATTAATAATAATAATAAACAGTATTTATATAGCGCCTAATGGATCACTGACCCCTCTAGGTGCTTTACATTAGAACTTAACTAATGGTAATAAACTATCCCCCGCCGGACACCATTCCGGTATTTCTTAGTCAAGGTTTCGGGGATGGAGACAATCAATAATGTGAAGAAAAAAATGTAACTAAGCTTAACTATGTTTAACTAAGATAAAACTATCCCCCGCCGGACACCATCCCGGTATTTCTGAGTCAAGGTTTCTGAACTGCATTATTCAGAATACGAGTGATGTAACTGAATCTTACCTTACCACTTATGATTATGTAAGTGTTACTACTTAAATAAATTAAGTAGAATATTATTACTATAGTACACATAAGATGTTGTTCTTTTGGTTTATGTTACTCATTTTTTTAAATATTTTTCGGAAACTTACATAAATTATGCATTTCATCATTTGTCCATTCTCTCATCCAGCTCCGTAAAATCAATTAAATCGTCCAAGGTTTCAAGTATTAAAGGACCACTTGGGACATCCCTAAACCAGGGCCTCAGGCCTCTTTGTTTAATATGCTACCGCCTCCTGTTGTCACTGCCATATATTTTTTTAAGAGAGTAAAAACACAGGGCTAGGTGTATCGTAACCCATCGTATATATTGGTGATGCTGTATAAATATGCTACTATCTAGTAATTCCATATGGTGTGTTGGCTATTTGTAGGTTTAAAGTTCGCATTTGTTTTGTTGCAGTCAAACATTGTATTGTTAATATATAACTATGTAATGCTCATTTATATTTGTAAAAATTATTGAATTTGAAAAGTTATAATTTCTTAAAAATTACATAAACAATCTGAAAATATAACTTGTGTTTTTACATGATTTGTTTTAATTGGAATTCATTAATTCTTATAAATAATTAAGTTTAGCATGCTGATTATTTTTAAATTTCTGAATATTATTATATTGGCCATGTTAGTACAGTCTTGATAATGCAAACCTGTTAATTGCTTGTAAACAATAGTACTATAGAATACAGTATTCTTATATATATCGTACATTTATTAATTGTTTGGTTTCTATTCATCGTTTTTTCTCACTAAATGGAGAATTTTAATTCACATATTTTTATCAAAGGTGGTCAATGTGAGCAAAACCTTTTTTTTGTGTATTATAGTTTAAATTAAAACAATTTTCCTTGATTATATTTATTTTGTTTGCACAATTATCAACGGTGTTAATGAATTTTTCTTGAATATTTCAATCAAACTAGATTTATGATATATTTTCATTTTTCATATTTTCATTACATTTTTAAAAACCAGTTTTTATCGGTTTAAATACAGTGTACATATTTCTAGTGTAGTTACGTACAGTGTTTATAAACCTACAGTATAGTATATTTAGTATGCTTGTGCAGTAGATGTAGATATAATGTGTATTCAGTTCTATCTACACTATCGAACTAGTTCAACAACAAAAAAGTGTGATGTGCCTAAATATGGTAGTGATATGCCCAAATACGGTAGTGATATGCCCAAATATGGTAGTAATAATCCTGTCCATTATGTTGTCACATAATGTTTGATAGTGGAGACAGAGCTTTACATACGTACATTGAGATATGGTCTTTAGTACTTGCCTCTTGTTCACACAACACATTTATAAATCTTACAAAAGTATGTTATAATATGTTGTACAGTTGACGTTACAAAAGTGTATAGTAGTCAAACACAATAGTGGGTAGGGGGCTTAAATTGAACTACTTTAGTAGTTTTACCAAATAAATAGTAATCATGTTTCACAATGCTTGTATGTATGTATGTTCAAAGTTACGTTACTGAATTTGTAAGGTACCGTAATGTGTTTTTTCCTTGTTTTTACATGGATAGCCTTACAGTATAAATGTACAGTATTACATTGATAGGAATTATGTAGTTAATGTGTATATTATGCCTATTGTATAAAAATACGTGATTCTATCCAAACTGTATAATATTGGAAAACATTTATACATATACGTTTAGGATACTGTATATATTTCGCTGAAAATGGTATCTACCGTACCTGTAGATTGATTTAGATTTTTGATTTAGATTGATTTCATGGGGCCATTCAAGTGTAACAATTGATATGTGATAAAATGTTAATGTCATTTTAATTTTTACATTTATTCTCAAAAAAGTATTAAAGAAACATAATAAAGATTGTTTATAAGGTTTTTTGTATAATTTTGTAATCCGGGTTTTTTGCATAATTTTTATTCCGGGTTTGTTGCCTACTGTACTTAGTAAAGATAGAATACTGCATATCGTGTCTTCAATAAATCGTGGTCGTATCAGCGTTTCATCAACACATCGTGGTCGTATCAGCGTTTCGTCAACAGATCGCAGTCGTATCAGTAACACATCGCGGTCGTATCAGCTGTGTTTCTTCAACACATCGCGGTCATATCAGCGTTTCGTCAACATATCGCGGTCGTAGCAGCGTTTCGTCAACACATCGCGGTTGTATCAGCGTTTCGTCAACACATCGCGATCGTATCAGCGTATCGTCAACACATCGCGGTCGTATCCGCGTTTCGTCAACACATCACGGTCGTATCAGCGTTTCGTCAACACATCGCGGTCATATCAGCGTTTCGTCAACATATCGCGGTCATATTAGCGTTCCGTCAACACATCGCGGTCATATCAGCGTTTCGTTAACACATCGCGGTCGTGTCAGCGTTTCGTCAACACATCGCGGTCGTATCAGCGTTTCGTCAACACATCGCGGTCGTATCCGCGTTTCGTCAATACATCGTGGTCGTATCTGCGTTTCGTCAATACATCGCGGTCGTATCCGCGTTTCGTCAATCGCGGTCGTACCAGCGTTTCGTCAACACATCGCGCTCGTGTCAGCGTTTCGTCAACACATCGCGGTCATATTAGCGTTTCGTCAACACATCGCGGTCATATCAGCGTTTCGTCAACATATCGTAGTCGTCAACATCCATGATGTTCTCAACACATGTCGCCAGAGTGTCGTCAACACCATATCGTTTGTTAAAGGCCAACTTAGACAGCGTCGTACGATGAGGTCCGACGAAACGTATTGGCGAGTCGGTGCTGTTTGAGTTAAATCCCGACGAGACGAGTCGTCTTGAGATAGCGTCGGGCGTGGTTTTTAGGTCGTCGCGAGAAGTTTTCTCCCGACGAGACGACTCGTCGGGCCTTGTCGTACGGACGAGTTGGCCTTAACACATACTTTTGAATATTCGTCCCTACACCAAATAGAAAATGGATAATAACAGTGTTACTTTATTCACTATGATTCTTTATTTTTGTCCATCTATTATTCATTAAACAGTACTCAATCTTTGTTTAAAGTTTAAGAAGAGAAGCCACTTCGTATACCCACCATCGATCTCTGCAAAAGAAAAATAAATTTATGTTATAGAGTATTGTATGTTGTAATGGATACATATTGCCAATCTAGTTAAAAGTCGTGGGTTTGTAATAAGTTTCGAAGATTTTTGTTCACATTTTAGTTTTAATTAAATATTTTCTTGTTATGTTATATAGTGTTTAATTCACAACGCCTCTAAACGGATCACATTATTACCCCAGTAATGTTTTGGATCAAACACGTCTGGAAATATACCTCCATATAATGCTGCAGCCAGTAATCAGCGCAGTTGTGTTTTGACCTTTATACCAGGTAACCATTTGTACACCTGGGTGGCGAGGCAAAGTGCCTTGATAACTTACCTGTGATAGTAGTCATATTGGGAGAATGCACCGTGGTACCAATGACTGTCGTCGAGTTGGTGCGAGTTACCAACGTTTATGGTTGATGGTATTTCTTCTATGTAAGGGTTGATCACTCGGTATTCACTGCTACCACAGCAAAAGAATCTCCAACTTGACGGGGGAAAAAAGACATTTTATTAGAATACTCGACCATTTTTAAAAATGTATATTTGTATACTATATATTGTGGATAGCGATCTTTTTATTTCAATGTCCAAAATTGCCTCCGGTCCATTAAAAAAATCATTATTTTCAGACATTTTACAGTTTTTTTTCTTTTTTCTTACATTGTTTATGGCACATATAGTTTAAGAGACATTTCTTCTTTTTTTAATGTACCGTTTTTTAAAAATGGTTATCAACTTTATAAGATTAATTGGTTGAAAAATGGTCTGAACATTTTTATATAATAATCTAAAGGGTGCCATAACACTAACTACTGATAACCATATAAAGTTTGTAAAAATCGGCTCCATTGAATATAACAGATTCATACATGACGCATTTATTCTACGAATGGAGTTTGGATTATAATATTGTTGTTATTTTGGCTACTCATATCAACTTTTTGAATTTATACCTGTGTATATACCGGGCGGTTCAGAATTAATGTGCTATACCTGATGTGTTTATATATGTATACTGTATATATATACCTATATTTGTACATAAACAAATCAAAGAATATTACTGTAATTCTAAACTTGTGTAAACATTTTTATTTTGTTTTCATTCTGTGCTATTTGTTTTCTATGACAATACTGTAACGTACGATGAGAGTCAATAAAGTATTGAATTGTAAAACTCACCCACGATCATGTTCTTTATGGTCGTATATGCCTTGAATACCGGCTACCACCGAATTATCACCACAAGAAAACAGCATGTCAGTGGTAAACCAGTTTATGAAACCCGTCCATTGACAGTGATCGAAATATGTTGGATAATCTCTGTAACATAAACATTAATTGACTAGAATTTATTTCTAAAATCAATTCTACCACGTAAATGGATGGAAGAACATGTACTGCTGTAGCTGTTTGATACTAGCTTGGTTAACACTAGGAAGCAACGTCAATGACAAGCGACAGTTCGAATAATCCATCGTATGCGATTGGTCAAATCAATGACGTTGCGCGTTGTGTTCGATCTAAATTAGGTCAGGACTGTTGCTATCGCATATGACCCACGGTTCCCACAGAGATCTGGTTTTTTAAAGTTTAATACTCCTCGCCTATGTCGTTATAAATATGCATTTATGAATGGTTAGGCTTAATCTTCAGTCACATGCATCTAATTAAGCCCCCAAATCCCGACTTTAATCCCAGTATGGTCTTTCCATCTCCTTCTTCATGCAACAAGTAGGCCTCGATAAACTAATATAAGCCATTAATCAATGCGATCATTAGACCTATATTATACTGTATATATCACCAGTGTGAACCCACCTGCAGTAGAATGAGAAATATCGGTCGTCGGGATCTGAATTGATATGTTCTGAATCGATTCTATAGAAAGCCTGATGAGTCGGACAAGTAAAGTATACGTCTTTGGTCAATTGGGTGTCCCATGCGTTACTTGCTCCAATCAGAGAAAGCAATATGAGAAAATGCATTTTGATAACAGTCGCTGAAAGATGAATTTGATTTAAATTTACCAAGATCGATTGGTAAAACTGTGGTGTCAGTTACTTAATAATGTTAAATGTGTGAAGAGAACAGAATCAATAATTAGGGGCAAAAATAAAGGGAACGATAAATTGGGACAACCAACAAGATATTAAAGTGGTGAGCAGGCTTACCTTCAAGTGTTCTTCCTCTGGAATGAATGATTTTAATGTTTCATTTAGATATTTCAAACAATTAGTCTACATCTGGTCTTTCACATAGAGATTGGACAGCTTTATTAGATATTGCATATCTTCCATGCGATAAGGATGCTCTAAGTTCAGGTGCTAAGTTTAAAATATTAAAATTATGACGTTAATACACAAAGTATAAGATAAACTACGACAGATTATTTAAGATTGTCTATTTACGGTAGCGTTTATTTGCACGTGGTCGCTTGTTTAAAAACAAGGCCATATACATGGCTGGAGTCGCGTGTTTACCGACCAACCGACCGACCTACAACAGAAATTTATAATTCCCAGCAATGTTTTAACTGTATATATGAACTGTTTTATAAGTTGTTTTGTGACTGTGTAATTTGGTAGTAGTCACTCTCATACTGTAGGCCTACATTTAAAAGTAACACATCCAAATGCCAACTTTAAGTCAATGGCTACCAGATGACTCTGTGAGACGGTTATTTGAACCAGTCCCAGTAGGCCTACCAGTACCAACCGACATAAGCCTAATTAATTTACAAGCTAGGCTTAATTATTATCTAAATTAAATAAAGTCTTATCAATCAGTGAGATACGATTATGCTGACGAAATTTAATTAACCATTCGTAACATTTTAAGGTGGTTGAATCGATTCTATAGCTTGATGAGTCGACAAGTAAAGTGTGACGTCTTTAGTGGATATCCCATGCGTTACTTGCTCCAATCAAGGCAGGCATTATACATTTCAATTTACCAAAAGATTGGTTGGTAACACTGTCGTTTTAGCTGTGTGCTAGATATAATTAGGACATACAGTACCTTGTTATAAAGGTGTAAATTAGGACAGAATACAAATAATAAAGATCAAGACAAAGTGCCGATTGGACAGTGATGAGCACGAACTTATCAAGTAGTCTTCTCAGTTTGGAATAAATTATTTTAATTAACTAATGTTTCATTTAAGATAATTTTCAAACATAGTCTACATCTGGTCTTTCACATGGATATTGGAAATTATTCGATATGCCTATTAAATATTATCTATTGTCTACGCGATAAGAAAATGGTATAAAGTTTAAAACATTTAAATATGAAGATAATTTAATATTAATAACCAGTATGCTTAAGAAAACGACAATTACAGCTAAACCAGACTATTATAAACTGACTAACCGTAAAATAAAAAGCATAAGTCATGTGTGTTATTATAACTTATTATTTATTAAGTTAAAAAGAGTTACGACTCCATTATCTAGATTAATAAAGTATTTATCTGTTAACCTAAGATACGTTGATTGTGTTGTTAATTACGTATAGGGCAGAACTTAATTAACTGTTATTTTCATAATTCAACTGACCAGACAAGACAGACAGTGAAAATGGCGCGAAAGTAGGAATTAAGTTCATCCAGAAACCCAAACAGACTTGGCCCAAATGAAGCACCATACGCCCTTTTAATGTTTTAGATGATTGACCAGGAAGAGAGTGGTTTTTCGAATTCCTGATTAAACTAAGATCGGTTCTTAAATGTAGTCTTCTCAGATTAATTAATAATAAAACAGTAGATCCAATAATTAAATCGAACGCGATAAAAAAAAAATGACCATGACAAGCGACCTACTTATTGACATGTCGGATGAAACTTCAATACCGGAAGTATAAAAGTTTTGAGCCTGTTATGTCATGTGTGTGATGACGCATGACAAATCATTACTACACGATCGAACAATCAAATCAATACGTTCATGTTAAACCGTGCACTAAAAAGAATGTTAAACAAAGTTTAGGAGAATCAACAAGTGCTTGTGTGTGGTATAAATACACATTAAGCTCTTGAGACACCGCTGGTGAAGTAAAGTATTGTAATTGCTTAGAAATTCTCTTTGGTTTTAGACAGCACTAAGCTTAGCAGCAAATGGTCATGTTTTCAACCGGACTGATGAGAGGGCTCACGCCTGGCCCGGAAACAGGTAATCTCAGATAAACATTTTGGTTGGGGAGGCCTACAGATTAGTTATTTCTGGCTCTTGAGAAATGGGTTACTAGGCCTATATTTAGATAACCGTGTTAATAATGTGTGTAGTTGTTTATTTGTTTTTTAAACTATTGAATTTAATTTATTTATTGTTTGTGTTAAATCATGGAGGTAAAAATAATTTATATTTACCCCCCCCCCCCCCACTTTCCCCATGGTTTAATGAACATACAGGTACTTAAATGTTGTCCTCACTAAAAACCTAGGTAAGCCTAGGCCTACTACTATATATTTATAGTACTGAATTAGTCTGAACTAAACAGTATACTATACTAGCCTATACTGTGTACAGCATTATCCTACAGTAGGCAGTGGTGTAACACAGTGGCTTGAGGCCCTGGTTTAGGAACCCTAAGTCGGCCTCAGGGGTTTTTAGAGTTTTTCAATATATTTTAATATATAATTTTTGTTTATCCTCTGGGCCCTGCTCAGGGTCCCCATAAGCTGTGGGGCTCCGGTTTTAGCCAGTGAGCACTCATAGATGTTTCACCACTGTATGTATACTATTTATTTTGATGTCTAGTTTGATTTGATTTAAATTTATTAGGAAAATCATAATAAATACGTACAAAGAGATAACATAAATTACTGACATTACAAATAATACATTTATAGTCATTAAATTATTTACACTTCCTGCAGTACTATATTTTCAAGCTTTTTTTAAAATATATTATGCATGCGCTAAAGTCTGTAGATAACATTGAAATGAAATACTACATTAATGGGAAGATAGAAAGAAGGGTCACTGTGTGGGTGCAATTTATCACTACCTTTAAATAAAAGTACAATTGTATTGCATAAGTTGGCTATAAAATGAATGGAAATAAGACCTAATAAATGCTGTTTAAATATTTATTCAATATCTATATTATCAGGATGTTGGTATTGCTGTTAAAACCACATATTAAGGACATGAAACAAAAAAATGTGTTTTAAAACCATAAATTATTATTATTATTAGTAATATTATACTGAAGTAAACAGACCTTTTATTGTATTTTAGCTATTTTTACTGATTTTGTTTCATTTTGTTATTTAAATCGAAAACATTATGAAAAATACCAGGCAGGGGCAGATACTTTAAAAGCAAAATATAGCGCTGTTAAACTCAATTGTCCCAGCTACCCTCATTACTGTTTTTTTACATAATTTTGTTCAAAAAGTGTTTCGTCTACATATTACCAATTTTATTTTTAGAATTGCAAGTAAAAATCAGTCTTAAGCTCTGTCTACACTATCAAACTTTAAGTGACAAAAAAATGCAATGTGTCAATGGGCATGATAATGTCATATCACTACCATATTTGGGCAAGTCACACTTTTTTAGTCAAACTAGTTTGATAGAGTAGACAGAGCTTTAGTGTTTGGTGGGCATTCAATCGACTTTGCACCCCTCGTGTACAGTAATACGGGTAGTATTAGTACACCCCACACACACACAAAATTTTCAATACTGCCCACACAGTCTTGCGTGATAGCTTTTTTTATGACTCATTTGTTAAATGGCAAAATTTCTTGTTCCTTCGAGTTAATTCTCAGTATAATTCTGTATCGTGGAACCCATAGTTTTTTTTTAAACAGGCTTAACATTTAAGTGTCATTTCTTTTCATTGTTTTATAAATGGTAAGTGCAAGGCTCTTTATGTTAATTTTTTATGTTGGGTTGTTTTATTATATCTTTGTGCTAAGCTAGGCTTTGATTTAACTGCATTATTCATGACGAAATAAATCTGGTGTCTTGTTCGGTACCTCGTCGTTGGTGAATCATTTTGGCAGTGTATTTTGTAGTTTTTACATTATTCCAAATATGGTATTGTTGACAATCTTGGTTTCATTTCTGTATGAAGAATTAACCAAGTGTTGACAGCTAAAAGCAGTTCAGAACGCATTTCACAATACAGTATTCTGTTTTGTATTGAGTTTTTCTATGAACTTCTGTTATTTATAATATGCTACGTTTTGTTACAGTATATCAAATCAGATTTTAACAGATATAATTGTGTTTTCTTTTGTAATCTAGTTTTATTTCAATTTTACTTGTAACTGACTGTGAAAAGACCTTTATTTATTCGAACTTTGAGTTTCAGGTAGTGTGAATAAATCAATAAATTTGTCTGATTTGGGAACCATGACTTGTTGCATATGTATGCAGAGTTCAAAGTGGAAGTAATCTGATTATATATACATATGTTTTTTTTAATTTCACAGGCATGATTTGCAAGTTTGTAACCAAACATGAGTAGAACAGGAACTACTGTACCTCTAACAATAAATCCTTTACATAGAAAGATCAAACAAAGTAGTAAAAGCGGGAAAGAATTCTCGAAAGTGCGACGCTCGACTAAAAGCATAAAGCCAGATCTTTTTGCTCAACGTTGGTCACAAAATGATACTGAACTAAATGGTAGTTGTAGTAACAATGTAAGACAAGGTAGTAATGGGAATATTAAACGGTCAAATGGAGTAAGAGTGACGGATCAAAACTCAACGCAATGTAAATCAGACTTACTGCAAGTACCACGATATGAACGCCGATTGCCTAGTAAAAATGATGGATTACATACTAGACATATAGGCCAAGAATTACCCAGAAGGCCAGAAACAAGATCTGTCATTGAAACACAAAGCCCAAGATTAAGCAACAATTTACTGCATCCTCATTGGTCAGTTGCTGGTCTGCCTAGCGAAACATATAACGGCATGGAGCAAAAACCACGTCCTGTTAAAAGCCGACCTCAAGCACGAAATGTTGTCACGAAAGTTTTAAAAAAGCGTGCAGCATCAGGCAAGGAGGAACAAAGCCTTAGTAACGATAACGTACATATGCGACAAAATAATGGGAGTCTGTCTACTGAGTCAGACAGGAATTCAGTATTTGACCGTGTGAAAGAATTTGAAGGCATCGATAAATGTCCAAATACTAATTCAAACCGCCGTACTGTAAAAGACGAACAATCACATGTCGACTTAAACCCACGCGTCATAAAAAATGAATCGCAAAATCTGCACCATACTTATGAAAATCAAGACGTTAAGGAAAAGGAAGAGAAGAATCCTCGGATTGGACCAAAACCAACAATAAAGCCTAAAACGAAACGAGTTCAGAATGTTTTTGAAAAGAAAAAGAAAAGTATGTCAACAGCAATAGTTCATACTTACGAGGAGGTGGCAGAGGATGAGATTGAACACGACGAATCAAATGTTGGAAACATGCACAGGAATAAAAATGTTGACCTATCAAAACAATCTAGGAATATACGCGATGGTGCAAAATCGCAACGCGAAAGATCCATTGTTCTAGGTGAAAAAAAAGATGGTAGAACAATTGGCAGCTCTGATTCGCCACGATATGAAGACGTTTACGAGGGTGATGATACCGAATTTGATAGAAAACCGAATTTAAAATTTAGCGTGTACGATGAAGTATTTGAAGGAAGCGTTGATGATACGTTTCAAATCGTGTCGCCTGTTTCACCATCCCATAACTCAAAACCATTGCCTCCGCCAAAACCTAAAAGTAAACTTCCCCCTCCGTATTTTGTTCTGGAAAGAAACAGTGCTGACAGCGATACACTAAACTCCCCGGACAACCAGTCTAATGGAGATTTTCGACAATCTTTATTTCATTTTCAAGCGTACAAAACACCATACGTTTTAGCAGACACAAATGGGATGATCGACCAGCCAGTGTCGCCGACTGGTCAGAGTTCAAGACGCAATCTGTACGACAAACCTCTGCTTTTATCGCAGCGTTCAGCAAGTGCTGAGGATATTTTTGATCAACAGAAAACGACAATTCAGGACGGGAGTGGGTATTCCATACCAGGTAGTCATTTATGGAGGGCTCGTTCATATACAGAACATGTAAGTACGTTTGTGATGTTAAAGGTAAATATTTGTGACATTTAGGAAAAAAAAGTTAATGTGATTATTCATTTATTTGTAACTTGTAAGGGAACGGTTTATTTTTTAATTGAAATTGTTAAATATTTGAAAATTGCACACTTAGGAGTTTTAATCCATCTCATTGAGTATCACAAGCTCTGTCTCCACTATCAAATTTTACGCGACAACAAAAATGTGATATGCCCATATATAAACTTGATGATGTCATATCACTACCATGTTTTGGCAAATCACCACCATATTTGGGCATATCATACTATTTTTTTTGTCAAACTAGTTTGATAGTGTAGACATAGCTTTACACTCTACAGTGTGTGTTGGTGTCCACTGCTGGTCCTATTATGACTTTAGTATTTACTATCACTTCTGCTGCTATACTGTATAGTGTTTAGTTTGAAAAAGCCATTTCAGTAAGTTATTTTCTTCCCTTGGCAGAAAGCTTGCTATTGGCCAATATCTCCCGATTTATAGATGATTCTGTGGCTAGAACACAGCGAAATTTCCATCTTCAGGACAGAATAATCAATATCTTCACATTTTAACAGGGTGAAGAGAAATCCCCCATTAAAGAGGAGGTAAGGCTTATTCCATTAAAAGATGGAGACTCAGGCTTTACAGCAAAGAAAGGAAAAAAGGGCCGTTTACAGACAGTAAGTTTTATTGTTATATCTTGATCCAAAAAAATATATATATTATTATAGCAAATTAGATTAAATAGTGTATTTGTTTTTTGTGCAATATTATTTTTTTTAATTGTTGTATTGTATTCTAGTGCATTTACTAATATTGTCTACTTTGTATTTTGATAATTTCAAATTTAAAAAGCATTGGGCAGATATGCCAAGTCTTTCGCTCTCGCTCACCCATCAAGGCTTGTCGAACACCTCCATCCCAGCGACCAAGCCTTTAATGCATCGAACTTGCAAAGTTTGGGGAGTTAGTATTTTTATTATTATATTTATTATCAGTGCATGTTTAAATTGCATTAACCTTGAATTTCAAGGCAAGGAATAGGAACACATTTGGCTGTCAAAACGTCCCTCTACGATACTTGTTAACCAATGATTGTGTATTATTAAGAATAAAACATAAATAATCCAAAATGATGAAAATGTTATTTTATGCTTGATTACATATAATTTTTTCAGCATATTGTTCAAATATGATACTAACACTTTCCAAGTTTTCAATTTCCTTCCAAGTACTAATTACTGAAGGGTACGTTTTCTATTAATAGTCTAAAAGATTGCGTATCAAGTAATTGCATTGCTTTTTATTACTATACAGCCTAGGGATCTCATGAACCTCAAACTCCTGTTAATAAGGACATAGAGAGTACACAGTGTTAAGGAGCTAGAAACTCTTTGCTAAGAGCCTATCGAACAGCTCTTAAGAACATTTCCTTTCAAATTATCGTTTTCAAAAACACTTAAAAAATTGATGCAAAAGTTGATTAACTCAATGTAGTCTGACTTGTGATATGTTTTAAAGGCTATGATTGGTTTCATGATTTGCCTAGGTCACTATGGGAAATAATATGTCGGTTCGTGTCGTTTTTATAGCTAAATTTGTACAAAACTGCTTCAAAATAATGTTTTTATTTAGAAAAACTTACACTACAGCATAATATCAAGAATTGTTATTCAATGTACAGTACTGTAAAAGCATGAGCTGTGCAGTTGATTCAAGGAATACATCAAATGGTTTTACATATATGTTTCTAGCTAACACCTTATTTCAAGTTTAAAATAAGTGATTTTACACCTTATTTCAAGTTTAAAATAAGTAATTTTACACCTTATTTCAAGTTTAAAATAAGTGATTTTATTACTGTAATGATGTGCCCTACGACCTACGTTTTTTCGACCTAATTTAAGGTCACAAACTATATTTTATACAAAATTAATACTAGGCCTATATGATCCTATTTCGATAACTTTTTTTCGTCTTTAAACTGTTAAAAATGTGAAAAATAAGTTGATTCTAATAATTTAAGCGGCCCGCTATAAATCCCACAAGGATTGACATTTTCATGTTGATATGGATGCACGGCAAGTTTCGGTCGGCGATCATGAAAACAAATAAGAGAACCATAACTTTTTGGCGAAAATACCAGGTCTTCCCCAATTTGTATTAACGGATTCTGCCAAAAAAGGAAATACTAATTATTTAAAACTAACTTTAAAAAAAAACTAAAACAAATTTTAAACTAAAAGCTTATAAAATACAGCCAACTCTCATTAAATTGATGCAACTAGAGTTGTCTACATACAGTATAACCTCTATTAAGGGTATACCTTCTAGACCCAACAAAGTGTCCCCTTCATATGGGTGTTCCCTGAATAAGGAATATTAAAACACATAAGGCTCCTTGTTCGTTACACAGGAAAGTATCCCCGTAATAGAGGTCCCCTAATGTAGTTCTTATGTATTTCAAAGAACTGAAATAATTTTATCCTTTTCGTTTTCAGGTATAAACATTATTTTAGATAATAATGAGGACACAAATATGTTCTGTTGATCTTGTTTTTGATAGAGTTGGCTGTATTTACTAAAATAAAATATCTAACATCTTTTTTTCTGAATTCTTTAATTTGCAGGATATTCACTATAGCAAGTATAATACTCTGCCAAATGACTCTTACTCAAAAGTTTGTAGCTTGTGGTTTGCCAGCTGACCACTTTACTTCCTGCATGCTCGCTTTAGATATTAACAGAACTAGAATTCAATTACGAAGTACTAGCATGACATACAAAAAACCATTCTGGGTTACCACCGCCATCTTTATAATATTCCATTTCAGAATACAGTACTGAAGACCCCTATTAAGAGCAGTGGTGTAGCAGCTATGAGTGCTCACTGGCTAAACCCCGGGGCCCAGAGGAAAAAAAGGCATTAAAATATGTCGAAAACAGCTTTGCCAGAGGCTTCCAGCGTTAGTAGAAGGCCACTTAGGGTTCCTAAACAAGGGTTCTCAGGTCTCTGTGTTACGCCACTGATTAAGAGGACACTGTTTTGACTATAGAAAGCGTCCCCTTAAGAGGGCCGTCCCCTTAAGAGGGCCGTCCCCTGGTTCTACTGTATTTAGTTTTTCATCGGTCAAGGCTAGCAAAATATTGTCTTGTAAAATTTACACCCATAGTTGCCAAGGGCTATTTTCGAAAATATAAATAAATAATAAAGACCTCTATTAATAAATACATAAGCCAATAAGGGCATGCCCAAAAAGGGTAACGCATTTACATTGTATGTCAGACTAGTACTAAAGTGTAAACTGATAATACCAATGCATATACTGTATGTATAGAGACTTCACTATAATTTCTCTATGATATGCCATAGGTATACAGTATATACTGTATATAAATATACTCATGGTAATAGCAATGCCTTTAATTATCTATATTAGTTATAGAATATTATTATTACTACTATTATTTATTAATTAGTTTACTTTAGTCACATTGCAGTCCTATTTGTTTTACTATGACCTGCTATTGTTGACACAATATCCAACATGTCTTTTATTGATACTCTTCACAATAACCCCTATATGACTAATGCTTTAGCTTTGCTCTGAACCTAAAGAAAAACATGTTGAATCACAATACAAGGTCGTCAGTCTTGAGTGTTAGAATGACATTTTTTATTTTGATTTCCTTATTTATATATATTATTGATTTTAATATGTTTTTTTTTTTCATTCTTTTTATCATCAATTCATCATCAACAACAAATATCAAATGATTTTAATTTT
The DNA here is from genome assembly GCF_964355755.1 of Antedon mediterranea. Lineage (NCBI taxonomy): Eukaryota > Metazoa > Echinodermata > Crinoidea > Comatulida > Antedonidae > Antedon > Antedon mediterranea. Next base: position 19,914,312 of record NC_092676.1, read on the forward strand.
TAGTTAATTATATATTAACTTGTATTTTTATTGTATAAGAATATAAATTTATGTAATTACTTTAAATCACATATATATAATATAATATTAATTTATATATTTATGTATTTAAACTTTTAATTTACATATTATATTCACTGTGCACAGATGTTTATATCATATTTATAATGTACTGTAACAAAATATATAAGATTAACAAATTTGATGACAACTTTGATTTGAACTTAGAATCGTCTGCGTATCAGGCAAATGCCCTACCATTTAGACCACTGAGGTTTTCATAATCTTTTCAGAGATTTCTATCCAAAAATCTTTTCATTTGATAATATAGAAACAAAAACTATGTGAGATTTGAACTTAGATTTGAACATATCATCTTTTATATATCAGGCAAACATTCTAACATTAGACCACAAAAATCATTATTCAGAGATTTCTTTCAATTGATTTGACTTTTTCTAGGAAATTCAACAAATGATTTATATTGCTTTTAAGATGAATACAAGTTTGCAGTCCATAAGTACTTTATTGATAGATTTATAAGTACCTGTTCAAATTGACAGTCGTTTATTTCATAAGGTCATTTAATAATGAGTAAATACAAAAGTGAAAGTATAATTTTGTTTTAATTTCCTGAATGCTATTATTATAATGATACAGTACTTTCTTAAGCTCTGTTAAATACACTATTAAACTAGTTTGATGTGCACAAATACGGTAGTGATATGCCCAAATATGGTAGTGATATGCCCAAATATGGTAGTGATATGCCCAAGTATGGTAGTGATATAAAATCATATATGGGCATATCACATTTTTTTTTGTCACATAAAGTTTGATAGTGTAAACAGAGCTTTATTTATAGTAGTATAAAATAGAAAAAAAAGAAGCAAAATTATGATGTATTCATTTTAAAAGATACATTTATATAATTAAATGTTAATTGGATGGATATTTATTGCATCAAACCTCATCCTTCTTCCAGATTCTACCCTCTCTTTGATCCCCATTCTACCCTCTCTTTGATCCCCATTCTACCCTCTCTTTGATCCCCATTCTACCCTCTCTTTGATCCCCATTCTACCCTCTCTTTGATCCCCATCCCTTCACCCAACATTTTAAAAGTTTTGTACGGTTGGAAAAATATGTAGAACTTTTTTAATTCTTTATTCTATTGCTTTTTAAAAAATAAATTCTCCAGAAAGATGAGATTGAGAGTATATTAATAACAAGGCCAACAGCCATTAAGTCGCGTGCTACAATGCATAGTGATACCGGACCGACAGACAAACAGACCGACAGACAGACGGACCGACCGACATAGTGAACTATACTGACCGAAATTACTGAACATGTTTAAAAATGTTGAAATGTTTAAAAACATTTATATTTTTTTAATTTACACGTGCGTAGCCTGTCACTTTTGACGTGCTCGTATAACGTAATTTCGAGTTGAAAAGTAAGTCAAGAAAACAGAAATCGGGCAAAAAGAGTGCGCAAAAACATTTAACGCGCAGTGCGCGCACAAAAATCTGCGCACTCATGGCAATTTTGTAAACGCTTAAAATTGCCTGAAACGTACTCTTATTTCATCGAAAAAATTGAAAATTTTAAGCGCGCGTACGCATGCGTTACATGCGCTACGCACGTAATTGTATTGCCATATGATGATTTATGCCCTGAAATTTATGAGTACCAAATTTTATTTAATTGTGATTCATGGTTGTTAAGATATGATTACAAACGTGATTTCGTTAAATCGTGCGTAGACCGCGTAATTTTTTATTGCGCACCGTGAAAACATAACCACATCGATTCCTGGCCATAAGGAATATTCTGTGAAAAATTGACTTAGCTAGATTAAACTGATATCAAGATAAGGTCATAAAGCGATAAAACGCATAGTGATACCGGACCGACAGACAGACAGACAGACAGACCGACAGACAGACAGACCGACCGACATAGTGAACTATAGAGTCGCTTCCACGCGACTAAAAACTTCTTCCTTTCTAATAAAGTTGTAATTGCGTGGTCCATATCCATAAATACAGTCAACTTTCCCAATACCGGACACATTAGGCTGGCTAAATATATCTGGTTTTCCGGAAAGTCTGGTTTTCGGAATGTTTTTTTAATGGTAAAAATTAATTTGCGACTGGGCTTCAAGAAAAGTCTGGTATTCAGAGAGTTGACTGTATACACATTTAACTTTTACCCACAAATCAGTAATACAACAAAAATGTTATGAATGTTTTAATATATCTATATTAAATACACTTAATTAATATAATCATTTTGATATTTTGTCAAATTATTTTACAACACTATTTCTGCATGTGGTCGGATATTTGGTTGCAAACTATTTAAAATGGAAAATTTCTTCCATCAATATGATGATCTAACTGTATAATGTTTATTACAATCTAGATACAAAGAAAGATTAACAATGCATTCCGGAGAAAAGAGAACAAGCCAGCAAGAGAGAGTACAGCAAGTGAAGACAGGTCGTCGGTGGCGTCAGAGGACAGCGATGGCGAAATAAATGAAGCAGGTAAGGCATAACCTTGAATGTGTTGTTGAAATATTAGCAAGGTTTTCTAGAAATAGTTTTGGCGATAAGAAAATGTAAATATGAACAATTTGTCATTAAAAGTAAGTGTTTAAAAAATTGATAAGGTTTGTTGACTTTAATATCCATGACTAAATACCAGTTTTTTCTGGTAGAGTTTTTGTATTATCTATATACAGATTTAGTTCCTCTCATTTTAACACGGAAGTGTCTTGGTTTCCACCATATATTTTGAGTTTTCAACATTGGACCTTTATCAATGGGCCTATGGTTAGCCTACTTCCAAATATTGAAGAGTAATTTTTCTACAATTCGATAATACAGTATACTGACCCTAAAGATCATATCCCCAGGTTAGGTATGAACTTCAGAATAAGATGGATTAAAGTTTGAGTTTAAAGATGTTATTCTGAGGCGATATACACCTTGTATGAAAAAAAATTAGTAAATAACAAAAATAATTCAAAAAAAATAGTTCAAATTTTGTAGGGGCTCCTGTTCATTCTTCACACATGACCAATTATCTAATTTTAGACTCGACAAAATCATATTTAAATCCAAACAATACAAAATTAAGTTATAGAGGTATTAGTATGTTATTGTTTTTGTAATTTAAACAATGAATTGTTTCCGAAAAAGTAGCCATAGAGATTCTTTTATGTAGCCAAAAAAGTTATTTTTTGATACCTAGTATTACTAACTGTGGTTGAAATCTCCATGGCAACTGTCAACGGTCACAGGAAGTCTGAGAGGAAGGGGAGAATCTAATTGTCCTAAGCTGTGTCGTAACGGTACAGCGTGGTATGTTTGAAACTGTCAAGAGGTTAATCAACCAACCGCCTGTTTGAAAAAAAAACCTGAGAGGCCAAAGTCAAACACCTTTAATTGATTAATTTAATTCATTAGGACAAAAAAAAACACCCTGTATATAAATTGCATTTCCTAGTTCTGTTGTTATTTCTCAGTATAGAGTTGGCAGCTTTTGATGATGATAAATTAATTTGGTGAACTGTTCGCCGGCTTCTGTAAAGCTAGGCTATCATTTGTGATTTTTGTTTAAGCCTTTCGAGACAGCCTCGAAGCATCCTGTGTCAGGAAGCTTAGCGCCGTTTACTGGTCAGATTCTCTGCGCACTTGGCTTTCGCATCTCAGATCATTGATACTTTATTTCATTGTCATGGTTTTTTCAATAGGAAGTTTTTAAATGTTGTTTTCAAGTAAGTGAATATTAATTTTATGCCTTATAATGACTTACTGTATTTCCTAAATATTGTTAGATAGTGTAGATTGGTGCTGATACCATGGATAAATAAAGTTTATTCAGGGAGATTTAAACAACAAAGTGCATGTACTGGTATCATCCATACATTTTGTTTGTATTTCCAAGGTTGTTGGATCAGTTCTTTTACATAAAATTATACTTTATATTTTTATAGTGATCTTTAATAAACTAATTTTGTTTGTTCTAGTGTATAGTACTGTATCTTTTAGTGGAATTATTTAGAGTTTCAAAATAATAAAATCTGATCAACACCTGTTGTTACTATACCTGGATGAATGATAATATTCAGCTTTTCAAAATAGATTAGTTTTGTTTAGTTCTTATATTGGCAGCGTTTGTTTATTTTGTATTCTATTTCCTTATATTTGTCAATTCTATTCGCTTTACCATGATTTTTTTGGAGTTGGGTAGCCGATATATCATTTCGACAGTCTACTCAGCTGTAAATTAGTACCTGGTTGGAATACTAGAGAGGATAAGGTGGCATGGAAATGGACTGGCCACCTCACCACATAATGCAGAGGCTTAGTAAAATGAGCTCCTACTAACAGCTCATTCCCTTATGGGACCTTTACCATGATTTGTTATGTTTATTATAATTTAGTATGGAATTTTGTATTATTTCATTTTCAAAGAACTTATAAACACACCTCAAAAGAGGAAGTATTTAGTGTTTACAGTAGTTGAAGGTGTGATTTGTGAAATGCATTCACCAACCCAGCTAATTAGTTTTAGAGTTTATAAACAATATATCCTCTTTCCTAGCATTTTGGATACAATTTTATTTCACCCTTCAACATCTTGTAAATTCATTTTGTTTAAAACTAGTATATATCAGAGTAAGCGAGAAGGTTTACAAAAGGATGAAGTGGGTGTGGTTTTTTTTTTGACTAGAGCAAATGAATTTCCCTTTTTTAAATCTGAAGTCGGTTTGTTGAATAAAGCATGTTTGATATTTTTGCTATGTTAACTTTCAATATGTTTGATTCAAAGTTTAAGAAATAGTTGTGAAAGTAGAATTGAAACTACAGCACAAAACAACATATTTATTAGATTCTCACAATTTCCAATCAGAGGTGAAACAGTGCATTTTTGTAGACAAACACTGGTTGCGTAAGGTATAATTTTGTAGGAAACAATTGAGGCTATTAGATTATGGTGATATTCCGCTTTGCATGCTTTGTCACAAGAAATTTAAAATATTATTATTATTATTATATCCAAAAAAAAAAAAAAAATAAAAATGAGGTAGCCTATGTTTCCTACTCACAAATATATGTTGAAGCAAAAGCAGTTCTGAAACCTATTGCTTGTTCCTGACAAGATTGTGGTAAAAATATTGATTCTATTATTCGAATAAACGCTCTGCTTTGAATAAACACTTTCTTCAAATCAAATGCCCCCATAGAACATCATTTTTAATAAAAGCTCACCCACGAATTAACCCTCTACAGGGCCTTTATTTATTTCCTCAAATAAATTTCTTGTAGCAGAATTCATTGATTGACATGATCTACAATTAACCAAGCATTTTGAGAAAATGTTTACTGTATTTTATCACTTCTCGAAATTAATTGTGTTTTTTCATATCTAGTGGTATTATGTTACCAATTACACCAAAAAAAATAAATGCATCCCTTGGCCAAATTAAATACAAAAATCCCTCCTGAACAATAAATGGCCTTGGCGAATTCCATACGGTGAATATAAAAATAAATATAAAATATGGCTCCTAATGAATAATAAAAGAAAAATATTATTTTAAAAGTTGCATATAAGCTGTGTGGTCACAATGATAATATTGCTATAATTTTATATAGCATATCCGTAGATGTTCATTGTAATGCTTGATAATTTCTGGCCCATTTACCTACAAGGATCGTGATAGAGTTATTTGTCTCGTGGAAGAAAATGTATAATGGTCAGAGTTGTAGAAAGGAAATGAAAATAAGTAGATTGAGTACTGATTTTGTGCACAATCGTATAACGAAGAATTTATATAATTCTTCATGCTTCAATGAACTCAATTTCGCAATATTCACACAATTCAACACAAATTTTTGTTTATTTTATAAATAAACCAGAAATGAGGCATTATTTCTTTATTTATTTCTTAATAATATATATGTATATATATTCTTGCACCAGATATATGTTTATTTTTAAATCATTCATATTCGATAAAGTTTATTCTTATTCAACTTTTTTTTTATAGAACATAAAAAGAGGCTAACAGAAATAAGACGTAGACGAAGTCGCTCCCAGTATTGCAGGGTAGAACGTATCCGCCAGTACGCACGTTATGAAAAGTTATTTGATTATGTCGTAGTTGTGTCATTACGGAATAATTCAGAGAAACGATGCTTTGAGCCATATGAAGTGAGGAGATTTCCGCAAGAGGTAAGAATGTTTCCGGTATCAATTGGATTTATGTATTGTAGATGTTTCCAGTATGACTATAATATTGGGTATGAAAATAGTTATCATCCAATACATGTATGCCATTAGAGAGTGAATTGGCATAATGATTAAGGGATATAGGACTAGCGTGTGAGAGGCATGGGTTTGACCTTTCTCTACCATAATTTGTGTATCATTAAGCAAGATAATCTGCCCTCATTGCCTGTCTTTCGGATGGGACGTAAAGTCGTTGAACCTGTGTACATACATGCATGTGCCTGATAAAAGATTTTCAAAAAGACAATGTTCATAGTCATTCACAACATTTTTGCTAACCAAACAAATTATTAAAATTCAAGTGTCATACTTTATATTTGTAGTAAATACGAATAGTTTTTTATTATATAATATTTTCAAAATATTGCATTCATTTTATGTCTTACAAAGTACATTGAAAATGAAATAATTAAAATAAATTTTTTCTAGGAAAAAAAACATAACATTTCATTTGGTTGTGTTTAGTGGATTAAATTTCCGAATGACATGTGTCAAAGAATGATAAATTATATTATATTATTATATTATTATTATATACTCTTAATCTGACACAGCATATTCATTGAAATTATGAGCTATTTTAAATAAACTGTGGTTTATTTAATTTATTCAATTTAAAGTTGTTTTGCAAATTCTGTAAAATCTTATAGCTATTTATATTCTGGACAGCATTTTTACCTCCAATCACAAAAACATTGCTTGCTTCTATATGTACATGGGATACAAAAAATAGAAATTTTTTATCAAATGTCGAAATATTAATACCAATTACTACAATATATACTACTAAATACCAGTTGACTATCCCAATACTAGAATATCTGAAAAATCTTGAAAACTCAGGAGAGACTAGACCAAACTTTTCTTGTGGTCCATTTTATCATTAAAAACACATTGGGAATACCAGAATATCTGGAAAATCAGACAAGTACAATGGAGTCTTGTAGAGTTGACTGTAGTGTACTCTAAATTCATTGATTACATGATTCTTTTTGTACATATAGGTTGGTGGTCCAGATAAGTTACGAGCAATACCACAATTCTGCTTTCCAGATGCATTTAAGTGGGCACCAGTTGAGCAATACCGTAGGTATGGCCTTTAAATTTCACTTAATATACACTTGCATATATCTTGTGGTAAATAATTCTGCTTTCCAGATTCATTTAAGTGGAGCAATACTGTAGGTATGGCCTTACAATTTTTAGCTAAGCAGCTGCTCAACATGAAGGGACGATATAGAGGAGATAAAAGTTGTTGTGTGTGTGTGTCATCCGCACCTGTTCAGGCTGCAAAACACAGATTATTTCGCCTATTTAATTAATTAACCACTGGTATAACACTTTTTTAAACCTTGTGACATATGTACTCTGCATCATCATTGCTGCGTAGCAGCTATCTAAATTCTGGACAGTAATTTGACCTCCCATCACACGAACATTGCTTGTCAGATCCGAAAGGTCATGGTTTGCCTAAAAAAACTCACCTAAAACGACCTAGGCCAAGTTTACGGCTTTCACTTCCTGGAAGTGAAATCAATTATTGCAGGCGATGATTGCTGCATAGTCCATAGGAGGTCATTTGCTATCCAAATGAGAAGCGTTGCAACCCCTCCGCCTCTATTTTAAAGTAGGCTAGATCCGCCCGCTGCTTAGTACAATATTTGCTTGAGCAAATTTGTAGGCCGATGTCCACAGCCATTTCTAGTTTATTTATATAATTTAATAAAAATTCTTTTCTTTTATGTTATATTTAGTGAAACATTCTCGTTTGTTCTAACAAGTGAAGATGGATCCAGGTTGTATGGTTATTGCAGAAGACTTCTGGTGTGTAACAATACTTTTACTTTCACATAAATCTTTTGTCTGCCTTTTCTTTGTTTTTATTAATCTTAGATACAGTAAAGTTATTTCCTTAAATTATCATACTACAATTTTAAAAGATGTATTGTCTGCCAAAAACATGAAAAATGAAGATTCATTTAAATCAGACTTTGCATAAGTTATTTTATAGTTTTAATAAAGTTAATCACTTCCGAAGAAAAAAAAACAATGTTTTCACTTATATAAGATAAATAAATATTATGTGACATTAAAATGGCATATAAAAAAAAAAAAAATTATTTTTCAGGGGAACAATACATCTTTAACAAATTTGTCTACTTTAAAAAGTGTCTCCAGGTTTTGCTTAAAGGTTTTTACTTTAATTTGTTTTTAAGTAATAGAAAATTCACCAAAATTGATTCTCATTTATGTACACTTAGGGCAAAAAAAGTATGTTTAATAAAAAGACTAATCAATTTACACACAATAATATTTTTATTAGAAAAAGTTACTAAACATTGAAGTTAGTCGAAAATCGGTAAAATCAAGATTTATTTCATGACGTTTGTTCTGCTCCAAAGCTGTTAAAAAAGTGTGGTTATATTAACGTTATTTTGAAATAACCAGTAGCCAAAAATCCTTGGTTTTTTAATATACGTAATTATCTATTTATACCTGCATGATGTTTTGTCAAAGTTACTGATTACTACTTTATTAATAACTTCTTATCTATTAAGGAAATGCCTCAAATTAAGGCAGCCAATGTATCAAAGTATAAAGCCCCGTCTACACTAATAACTAGTTTGACAAAAAACTGTGATGTGCCCAAATATGGTAGTAATATGCTTAAATATGGTAATGATATGACATCATCACGTCCATATATGGGCACAATGATAGTAATAGTGTAGTTTAATAGTGTACTGTAGACAGAGCTTAAAACTCAAATATTTAGGCTATTGAACACGTGTCAAGCATGCACGCTAATACCAGTAGTACCTCCTCTTTGTATGATGACTAACGAAACAAGCACATTGTGTCACTCTGTGCAGTACACTAACGATCGTGTCCTAGGAAACTGATCATGTTCACCCTTTCTTCTCCAAGTTTAGTAATTTCCTACGATAATTTACATTCGATAACCTAATGTAATAATTGTTTAATTGTTACGGTTAATGGTTGGTTACTTTTATTAGTCTTATTAGTTGTCGACAAATTTAGATTTAGATTTTGTTTGCTACGCCTAAATCATGTTCACTTTTCTTCTCCGAGTTAATAATTTCCTACAGTAATTTACATCCAATACAAATAATGTACATAATATAAAAATAACGCTTAAAAGAGAAAAAAGCGTTATTTTTATATTATGTATTTACAATAAACGTACTCTCACAAATAATGTAATTCTTATTAATTGTTTAATTGTTAATTGTTACAGTTAATGGTTACTTTTGGTATCTTATTTTTTATGCCAACAAATTTAGATTTACATATTTTGTTTTAACTCTGCTACGCCTAAATCATGTTCACACTTCTTCGAGTTTAGTAATTTCCTACGATAATTTACATCCAATACGCCTAATGTAATTATTAATTGTTTAATAGTTAATTGTTACGGTTAACGGTTACTTTTGGTATATCTTATTTTTATGCCGGCAAATTTAGATTTACATATTGTTTATGCCGACAAATTTAGATTTTACATATTTTTTTTCAACTCTGCTATGTTTGCTATGCCTATAATTATATTATAAAATATTTAAATTCAGTCTTTAAAGGAAGTCATGTATAATAGGATAAAATTGAAATAATATTGACAATTTCCATATTCTGAAGTTTATCATTATTATTTTTAAATATGAAATAAGTTTTAAATTTGTATGTGTAATAAATATTTTGAAAATTGTGAATTTAATTCTTTAATAATTATTTTACCATAAATAAATCATTTGATTGACATATTTTTGTAATATTTTAAAAATGTATTATGCAATGTTTTTTTTTTCTTTTTGTTAAACTACGAAGAAAGTCTTTAGTTCCTACTTTTAATTTCTTGTGATAATCAACGAAACTCTTTTGAAATTCTGTTTTTTTTTATAAAGAAAAAGGTACTGTTATACTCGGTATATTCAATGTTTCTATTTTACTATCAAGATAAAAGGCATGAAATTAAGTGTTTCTTCCAAAAAACTTTTTTTTTTGCAGAATATAAATGTGTTTGATAAGAAGCATATATTTTTAATACAGTGCATAATTTTATTTTTAAAGTAACAACATAATAACAACAAAAAATGTCCTGTTTTTACAGCCACCGGGAGATGGACCTAGGCTGCCAGAGGTACATTGCATCATCAGCCCAATTGGATGCTTTCCACTGTATGAAAAATTGTTAGACCTAATGGAGGAAAGAAGGAAAATCACACCCGTACATGTTGACGTCCTATTAAAAGCAGCAATTGCAAGGAAGTTTCCGTCACCGGTAAATCCATTTTCATAAATTCTTAAAATGATTGCAGATAAAGGTCAAATTACGTCTGAAAAAATAATGTTTATAGACATTGTGGAAGTTGACCGGTTACTAAATGATGTAAATTGAGATGTGATATTCAGCCATAATTTGTATTTGTCACTTTTTAAATTAGGAAATATTTTATTTACACACTTTTTTATTTATAGATAACTAAAACTTTTTATATTATTTTTTATAACTTTTTAAAATATTTTACCATGTTGTAATCAAGTTTCATTACCGAGATTTATTGTAAATGGGGATAGCCCTCAGCGAAGCATGCTCGTATTATTGTGTACATGTATGCTTCAGAGTCAACAACCACAGACGGTGTGTACCACATTAAAAAAAACACCCAATATATCATTAAGTAGAAATTGTAAAACCTTGGCGCCATTAACCAAAATTTGCCCTTACGTAAATTTATATATTGATAATGAACTTGTAAAGATTAAGAGAGTTTAAAGACTATACTATGTATTATATTATTAAGTTATTTCAGTTGAAATACATTACATTATTAATTGTTTTCAGTCGAGATGCTAAAAGCAATTACAAAAATATAAAGACATTTGTAACTTTATGATGAATATCACATGCACATGCTATATTCATAATAACCGGAAGTTTGACAATTTACCAGAAACCTTTAGGGCAGTGTGCGTGCAAATCTGGTTAAATTAATATAATTTGTTTTAACTTTAATTTGATTATAAGTACAAGTAGTCGAGTATTAAAAACAGATGAGTTTAAACATTGACTACATTTAGCATAGAGTACATACATGTGCTTGGAAAGAAAGTACCCAGTTTAATTCTGTTAGAAATTGGGACTTACTGTAGTACATAGGACAAAAGGTGGAGAGTATGTGTATTTAAGGGGTAACATTTAAGGGGTAACATTGTTATACCAGGAAGACATTGTTTACGAATTTGTACAATACAGCTGAAAATTGTTGCAACGTAACCCACGTTCCAGCTTTGTTTATGACTGCGATCCTGTAAGAGGCATTGTTTTGCCACTTGTGAATGTCAGTGAAGTGGGCCAACTAGGAAAGTGGAAAGGAAGCAGTAAGCAGTAATTAATAGCTCTACTGTACAGCCAACACATCCCCTTCTTTCATCCTTTCTATGATTGTCGCCCCCCCCCCCCCTCCTAAACTAATAACCTTTACATGCCCCTCTTGATTACCAATTTCTTTTATTTAAAGTTTTAATACACCCATTGGGACACCCCTATAAGGTGACACAAGGGGGAATATATGTTTTAACACTATTACTTCTATTCAGTGGACATACTAAAGGAACACATAATTATGGTAACTTATTATTTGCAGGGTATGGCAGTTGAACTAAGAGTTCCAACATATACAGGTACAGAAGAACACAGTCTAAGACGCCCTCTAGACTCAAGGCTAGAGCAGGTATGGTACTATAAAAGCTTTGTTAAAAACATTTCTTCTGAAAAGCTGTCTTGATTGGATAGTCTTACTTCACCTTAATTTAACTTGATAGGTGTTTTTTTGAATGCCATGTTCAATTCAATAATTATTTTACACAGTACATTAAAAATTCAAGATCACATTTCATAAATTTTGAGACATGACTATACCAAGTTGTCTGTTTCCCGAGGCAAGATGCTTTTTTAACTCAGCTTTCGCATACGCTGTCAGGTTTCCGATATTCATGCAAATAATGCACGTAACGACAAATCTCTCTGAAAAACAGTAACCATTTCCTAGTTCTAAGAATATGTAGCAGATATATCAATAATAATAATAACCTTCTGTTGGATCATATATAAATCCAAAAAGGAAATGTCAATTCTGTGGATGAAAATGTCTTGGTACAATTTGATGAAATATTAGCTGAAAGATAAAGAAAAACAGACACAGACATTGCTTTATGTTAACACATCCTTATAGTGTATCGTTGCCGTGTATCGTTGCCATTTGATTGGTTGGTTTATGTATCACGTGCCACGCATTATTTGAACCCATCTCACGATTTTTGGCAAACTATACTTTGTAAAAATTTGTGCTTGTGTTGTTCGAAAACCAAGCTGTAGTGTGGGCCATCTGTAACGGCCGATTGGCCTTAGACATTTTACAGTAGCTACCGTAAAACCTCAAAAAGAAGCCCATGGACTTCTTTTTTTGGGGCTCTTGTGTGGGCTTTCTTTCGAGATTACTTTTGTAAACTGAAGAGAGGGGGGCTACTTCGAAATGAATGCTTAGTTATGTTGTAAACTTCTACTACAATAATATTTTTTAGACATTCTGTCCATTCAACATTAATTATTGAAATATTTTGAATATCTTTCCAGGTTGACTTTGATTTCCTCAGTTCAAATCTTGACAACCACATGTTCATACAGTTGTTTGCGTCCCTCCTGATGGAACGCAGAATTATTATGTGTTCTAACAATCTTGAGTATGTACAAGTTTTAATTAATTCACGTTATACTTATTTATTGATTAGGTTTTACAAATTTTTAAATTTTTTGTTTCATTACCCATATTTAAAACAGTCCAAAAAAAAAAACAAGCATACATTTACACTACATTAAATGGTAACAATAATAGGAGCTGTTAGAAGTAAAAAACTTGTCTTATACCAACCCCTAAACAGAAACAGAAATTATTTATTAATACTAAAAATAATAAAATAATTTATTTATTGTTCATAATGTGCATTCAATCATGAGTTACAACCCTGGCACTAGGTCAGGATTGAACCCCGTACCTTAGTATTGTAAAGCAAGCATGTTAACCACTAAGCTACAGCTCCACTACAATATACAATGTTTTTCTTCAATAATTATACAGACAATTAATTTATTGTTTATTTATTCAGCACCAATCCATTCTTATTGCTACTGATGTACTGTATTCATTATAGATGTGAATATTTTTTGCTTTTTTTTTTATAGAATTCTTTCCCAGTGTTCACAAGCAGCAGCAGCTTTACTTTATCCATTCTCATGGCAACATGTGTACATCCCAATCCTTCCAGAGAAGCTGATTGATATGGTGTGTTCTCCGACGCCTTACATTGTAGGAATGCTTTCCATTGGTATTCCAAAACTTGATGAACTTCCTTTAGATGAGGTAATGTAGAACCAAACCTTCTTTGGTGGTTCTTGATTTCATGACCACTATACATTCTTCTAAACACTAAATTCTTGAATTCACTAAACACTACATAACACTAGCATTCAAAACATGAACACTATAAGTACAAACACTATGAATACAATACCTAAATACTATGAATACTACAGGTAAACGCTATGAATATACTGTAGTACAATACCTAAACACTATGAATACTACAGTTAAACGATATGAATATACTGTATTACAATACCTAAACACTATGAATACAATGCCTAAACACTATAAATACAACACCTAAACACTATAAATACAGCACCTAAACACTAAGAATACATACCTAAACACTATGAATGCAATACCTAAACACTGAATACAACACCTAAACACTATAAATACAGCACCTAAAGACTACGAATGCAATACCTAAACACTATGAATACAATACCTAAACACTATGAATATAATACCTGTTTTAATAATAATTTAAATTGTTTCTTTGATCACACAGGCTCTTGTCATTGACTTGGATGCGAGGGATTTCCATTACGTTGTCGGTGATGAATCAAGTATTATTCCAAAGAAACTTTACCAAGCCTTACTTCGTGCCTTGACGATCGTCAAATCGTCTACATGTAGTCAGGAAAACCTGGATTCATTGGATGCACTTGAGGGTAATTATTTTACTCCTTGCCATTTAAGTTTTATATTCGTTTTATGAATTTTAACTAATTGTACTACTGTATATTTAATGTTGTAAGCTGGAAATTCTGGCTTGCAAGCTATAGAGCTTCATTGATGCTTCAAACGTTTTTGTCAAACAAATAAATGATTATTTGTGGGAGGTTAGAAAACAAAATTATGGATATTTTTTGTCTATTTGTGCAGAATATTTCTTGGTAATAATTTAAATGATAATAAGAATATTTGATTTAAATTTATTCAAAAGTACATTCCATATAAGTCCATTTTACACAGACGAGCGGTAATGGTAGGCGGATAAGCATGTGCTTGTCCCACGTAGATTCTGTATCTATACAATAGCGGGTTTCCACTTAACCACCCGGTCGCTCAGCGTTTTCTATGATTTTCTTTTTTTTTGTCTTTTTAATCAAAATGCTTTAATAACCTTGCCTAGTTTAACATCTTGTTGTTAAAGCTGTCCTTTGCAAGGTGTCTCTAATTTTCATTTTTTAACATTGAAAAAGTAATACTTTTATTGGTTATCTATTTAATCGATTTGGTTTCAGATCCAGAGACTGTGAACGCAGCAATTTCAGAAGTATTCATTCGGTTCTTTGTTGAAACATGTGGACATTACTTAAACTACATGGTACACAAGCCAGATGGATCGTACAAGTTTGACCGCGAAGGATTCTTAAAAGCAATGCCCTCTAAAAGTATTCGCAAGTTCCTTGAGGTGTTTACAGAATCTCAAATGTTCTCGCTGTTTATTCAAGAGAAAGAGATGAGTGATGAGGGCCTTCCTCAAGGTAACCTTTGACATATTAATTTGATCTTTGAACCTTTTTTTAATGTCAGGCTACCTACTACAGTTGGGGTTAGGAGTACATGTTTAGTATATTGCACTGTTTCAGTTTAGAGCCAGGAGTACACAAGCAGTGGCGTATTGCATAAGAAGGCCCCTGGTAGTTGCATTGGGACTGCTCATGATCTGGGGCCCCTTAAACTCTAGGGTCCCTAGGTTTAGGAAGTCAGCGCTCATTGCTGTTACACCACTGTACACAAGATTTTTAATATATTTGACATACTATTGATGTATCAAACAAATGATTTCAGTTTTTAATACCAAAGTAGTAATCATGCCAAAACTTTACCATTTGTCTTTACAAGATCAATTTCCATCCATTTTGTCTCTGTTTTTTCATTTCAGTTTAGCTTTAATATCTCTACCTGGTGTTTCTTTCATAGCCAATGCTAGCCTGTTCTGCTGATGAAAGCTTTAATTTCTTTACACAGGATTTTAATATTATATTTAACATACTATTGATGGATATTTTAAACAAATGTTTTCAGTTTTTATTACCAAAGTAGCAATCTTGACAAAACACCTTAGTTTACTGTTTCTGATTAGTTTACATATATCAAATTGCTATTCATTTGGTCTATTGTAGCTCGTATTTTCTTACAACATAGCTCATTTTTCACCAACTAAACCTTTCTCTACACAAGATTTTTAATATATCTGACATACTGTTGATTGATGTACCAAGCAAATGTTTTCATGGCGGTAGTTATCATGCCAAAACACTTTCTGTTTCGTTTACATTATCAATTGCTATTCATGTCTCATTATTTCGTAATTATCTTTGCCTGGCATTTCTTAGAACATACAGTAGCTCATTTTTCACTTTTTTGGGCTGTTTAAAGTTTAAGTTAGTTTATTCACCAGTTAAATATATTGGAAGTTTTCCAAAAAGCTTAACTTTTCCTTACAATTACTGCTGTAATCTTGCTGTACAGAGATTATACACTGTATATTGGACAATTAAATTTCAATATCTTTTCAAAGGTTATCAAGTTAAAGTAGGATTTGTTATGGCCCTAGAAACAATCCGTGTAACTTTTTATTTGTTGTCAGGTCTGTTTGAGAAAAACATACGAGAATATGAAGCAGAATCTAAAAACCATGCCAGGTTTGGAAATAAAGTGAAAAACTTTGGAAAGTTTATCAAAGATTCAGGTAAGCAATGCAACTACTGTAGAGCCCATGTGGATACAGTGTAGGGCCAATAAATTGGACTCTTAAGGGGTGTCCCTGAAATGGGGTTGGCTGTATGTTAAAACATATTTCCTCCATTTGTTGCACAGGAAAGTGTCACTTTAATAAGAGTGTCCACTAGAAAGGCATATTGAGTTCAACCCTCTTGGGGTGGGGTGAGGGTGTCCGGGGATCTCTGGTCCATAGAAAATATTTGTTTATAGGATAATATTTAAGTGGGTTCTAATTTACTTTGTCTGGTTGTAGTATATTCCTAATAAATGTACAGTATTGTGTAACGATTTTGTTTTAAAAGGGAGAGTTAAATTATAATGGAAAAAAAGATTTCCTATTTCCATTTAATAAGTTATTGTTGTGTTGATGGCAAAATAAAATGTTGCATAATTTGTTTATCTTGTAGGTCAAAGATGGAATGGAATGAAGATTGGATTAGCTGCTAGTCTTAAAGACAGAGTGTAAAACATTTGTTGTTCTGATACTAGTTAGAGTTGGACGCTTGCAAAGATAGAGTTTAAAGCATTTGATGTGGTTACAGTATTTGCTAGAGTTGGACGCATGCAAAGACAGAGTGTAAAGCATTTGATGTGGTTACAGTATTTGCTAAAGTTGGACGCTTGCAAAGATAGAGTTTAAAGCATTTGATGTGGTTACAGTATTTGCTAGAGTTGGACGCATGCAAAGACAGAGTGTAAAGCATTTGATGTGGTTACAGTATTTGCTAAAGTTGGACGCATGCAAAGACAGAGTGTAAAGCATTTGATGTGGTTACAGTATTTGCTAGAGTTGGACGCATGCAAAGACAGAGTGTAAAGCAATTGATGTGGTTACAGTATTTGCTAGAGTTGGACGCATGCAAAGACAGAATGTAAAGCATTTTGAGTCAAACGTCTTGACTCGTCGGTGCTGTCTGAGTTGAATCCTGACGAGACAAGTCTTTTTGAGATATCGTTGGGTGTAGTTTTTAGGTCGTCGGGAGAACTTTAAACAACGAGACGACTCGTCATCTGATGCTGTCTGTGTTAGCCTTACAATTTGCACGCTTCCTAAGACACAGAGTATAGAGCATTTGTTCTGGTTCCGGTATTTTCTAGAGTTGGACGCTTGCAAAGACAGAGTGTAAGCGTACAGAAAAGTACTTTTAGAGACGTTATTTTTCACAAGATGAATTATTGGATATTTTTTGTTCATTATATAAACTTGTTTATGTGTTAAGTGATTCACGGCATGTCTAGAAAAATTCTTAAAGTCTTAGTATTTTTGTTTATTTACTCAGGTATTACACAATATTAATATTTCATTTATGATTATGCAAAGGATGTGTCTATTGTTTGGTTTTTGTTTAAAGTAATTCATTTTGTTAACTAAAAAATGTAAAATATGTATTATTGTACATCATGTTTATAAAAATCATATATTACATAGATTCTGTTTCTGCTGCATAGTGCTGAATAAACCGTTTATTTCAAAATAGATTTAATTTTATATCAACTGCATTTCTGCTCAACTTTTGCTCCTAAATAACCGTTTAAATCAGTGGGTGGTCGTTGAGGGAAATCATTAACAGTACTCACAATGCAATGGGCACTGGCAGTGAATTCAAACATTACTGCAGTGAAGTTGAGGTCAGCAGCTGTCAATAAAAAGCATTCATTTGTATTTCCATATTAGTCTGTTACACAATGTTAAAAGTATAGAGCCTGAGAACATTGTTTTCTGTGTTGCTTCTTATGTATTCATTTCCCAAAATGTGGTAGGACTGTTAACGATATATTGTCCCCCTTAACAAATAATTTTTATCAAAGATTATTTTTAATAGGCCATTTAAATGTGACATTAATTAATCCCTTTCACCAAAAATTGGGCCGAAAAGCGTTATTTACCCAATAAACTGTAATTTAAAGGGAAAAAAATAACCCAATCTCTATAAACAACAGCATTCTGTTGATTCCGTCTTCTTTATAAGCGGGGTGAGATGGGGGTGGGGGGGGGGGAGGTGTTTGAGGAATGTGAATAACTTTAATATTGCAACTACAAAATGGCCTATTCCAAGTTTGATTTTGTTCATCAATTTAAGGGAACAATAAATCGTTAAAAGATTGCTTTTGTAAGTTGTCTGTTTATCAACAGTTTAAGGCAAAGTAGAATATATTGATTCAGAAATTAAAAAAATGATGAGGATAGAGTAAGAAAGATAGAATGCGCTTTTCTACTATGCTTGCTATTTCAGTTTAGAAGTTTTGCAATGTAACTGATAATTTTAAAAAGAATTGCATGTTTCGCTATTATACTAAAGGTAGTTCTACCTTGCATGAATGAATACATACTGTTGTAATTTGTTGTTCCGATTTTTGGAATATAAAAAAATCTTATTATAATATATAAAGCATCTGAGATGTTGTAAAGTAAATTCGTTTTATACAATAATATGTATATGAATATGTAAATAGGTTTCAAAAAGTAACTTTTGGAAAGAATTGTATTAAAAGAAAGAAGAGATAATAAAGTAAAATGTGATTACCAATCAAATATTAATATTGTATAATAATTTAGGTTTTAGTTATTTTTGCTATTCATTTAATATGATTTTAGCCTAATTTCTTATATTGCCATAATCCAAGGCCTATTATAGACTTTTTAAAATTTAATATAATATAAACTACTATAGTACAGGGAAAAAATACCTGTAAATAGTAAAGGGAAATTTTCGAAAAATAGCCATTTTTCGACCCTTTTATTTTATGAAATAGTTACTATAGCATAATAAACATGCGCAGAGTCGAATATTAGGTTCTGCACATGTCAATTGCTGTAGTAACCAGTTTTATCTATTTTTTGACATAAATGGTTACTATAGTGGGTTCTGCACATGTTAATTATGCTATAGTCCCCAGTTTTATCAGAAAATGAAAAGGTCGAAATTTTGCTATTTTTCGAAAAAATCCCTGTAGTATAGTACAGGGAAATTTTCGAAAAATTGCCATTTTTCGACACTTTTCTTTTATGATATAGTTACTATAGCATAATAAACATGCGTAGAGTCGAATATTAGGTTCTGCGCATGTCAATCATGCTATAGTAACCAGTTTTATCTATTTTTTTATATAAATGGTTACTATAGCAAGATAAACATGCGCAGAGTCGAAAATTGGGTTCTGCGCATGTTAATTATGCTATAGTAACCAGTTTTATCGGAAAATAAAAAGGTCGAAATTTTGCTATTTTTCGAAAAAATCCCTGTACTATAGTACAGAGAATTTTTCGAAAAATGGCCATTTTCGACCCTTTTATTTTATGATATAAATAGTTACTATAGCATAATAAACATGCGTAGAATCGAATATTAGGTTCTGCGCATGTCAATTATGCTATAGTAACCAGTTTTATCTATTTTTTGACATAAATGGTTACTATAGCAAAATAAACATGCGCAGAGTCGAATATTGGGTTCTGCGCATGTTAATTATGCTATAGTAACCAGTTTTATCGGAAAATAAAAAGGTCGAAATTTTGATATTTTTCGAAAAAATACCTGTACTATAGTACAGGGAAATTTTCGAAAAATTGCCATTTTTCGACCCTTTTATTTTATGATATAAATAGTTACTATAGCATAATAAACATGCGTAGAGTCGAATATTAGGTTCTGCGCATGTCAATTATGCTATAGTAACCAGTTTTATCGGAAAATAAAAAGGTCGAAATTTTTCTACTTTTCGAAAAATCACCGTACTATAATAGTACTGGGAATTTTTCAAGAAATGGCCATTTTTCGACCCTTTTATTTTATGACATAAATAGTTACTATAGCATAATAAACATGCGTAGAGTCGAATATTAGGTTCTGCGCATGTCAATTGCTGTAGTAACCAGTTTTATCTATTTTTTGACATAAATGGTTACTATAGCAAAATAAACATGCGCAGAGTCGAATATTGGGTTCTGCGCATGTTAATTATGCTATAGTAACCAGTTTTATCGGAAAATAAAAAGGTTGAAATTTTGATATTTTTCGAAAAAATACCTGTGCTATAGTAGAGGGAAATTTTCAAAAAATTGCCATTTTTCGACACTTTCATTTTATGAAATAGTTACTATAGCATAATAAACATGCGCAGAGTCGAATATTAGGTTCTGCGCATGTCAATTATGCTATAGTAACCAGTTTTATCTATTTTTTGACATAAATGGTTACTATAGCAAAATGAACATGCGCAGAGTCGAATATTGGGTTCTCCGCATGTTAATTATGCTATAGTAACCAGTTTTATCGGAAAATAAAAAGGTCGAAATTTTGCTATTTTTCGAAAAAATCCTTGTACTATAGTACAGGGAATTTTTCAAGAAATGGCCATTTTTCGACCCTTTTATTTTATGACATAAATAGTTACTATAACATAATAAACATGCGTAGAGTCGAATATTAGGTTCTGCGCATGTCAATTGCTGTAGTAACCAGTTTTATCTATTTTTTGACATAAATGGTTACTATAGCAAAATAAACATGTGCAGAGTCGAATATTGGGTTCTGCGCTTGTTAATTATACTATAGTTACCAGTTTTATTGCAAAATAAAAGGGTCGAAATTTTGATATTTTTCGAAAAAATCCCTGTAATATATAGTACAGAGAAATCTTCCAAAAATTGCCATTTTTTCGACCCTTTTATTTTATGATATAAATAGTTACTATAGCATAATAAACATGCGCAGAGTCGAATATTAGGTTCTGCGCATGTCAATAATGCTATAGTAACCAGTTTCATCTATTTTTTGACATAAATGGTTACTATAGCAAAATGAACATGCGCAGAGTCGAATATTGGGTTCTGCGCATGTTAATTATGCTATAGTAACCAGTTTTATCGGAAAATAAAAAGGTTGAAATTTTGCTATTTTTCGAAAAAATACCTGTACTATAGTACAGGGAAATTTTCGAAAATGGCAATTTTTCGACCCTTTTATTTTATGATATAAATAGTTACTATAGCATAATAAACATGCGTAGATTCGAATATTAGGTTCTGCGCATGTCAATTATGCTATAGTAAACATATATCATATGGCAATATTTTCGCATAATAATTAAATTGTAAAAAGTGGCTAAAAAATCCCTGTATTATGATGATTATAGTACAAGGAAGTTTTCGAAAACCGACCAAATTTCAACCCTTTTTCGACATAACTAGTTACTATGGCTCTATAAGATGATGTACACACAATATATGCGCATATATGGGGAAATTTTCGAAAAATGGCAACATTTTGAACCTTTTATTTTTTGACATAACTAGTTCTTATAGGCCTAGCTCTTAAATGATGATAACACAACACATGTGCTATAGTATAACAATATTGCTATATTCGCGCTTGCCAAAGTAAGAAGTTTGGCCAAAATTGCCCTAATGGCTGCCCATATATATAGGAATATTCTATTAGTAGGAAGGTAGACTTGTTTCTCACGATCCATGATTACCCCTTCCTCCCCCAGCCCTTCTGGAATCTTATTATATGATATTGCAGAAACATCTGAAATGAATAGAAGAGTTATAACAAAATTTAAAAAATCAATGCTGCAGCAGTTAAACTAGATCCGTATTTGAAACAAATTAAATTTTAAAATGAAGTGAAAATAATTACCTAATTTGAAATGGAATCATCGGTTTAAATTAACAACAAAAAAACAAAGCTGGAGAAAGAGAGGCAGAAAATTGAAAGTTACAGTAACCAGTTATTAGGCTAATTATTGCATAGAGCATAGACCTAAAAGAATAAGAAATGGAGGAATCAAAAAGTGAAAAAGGTGTCAAAAGGAAACATGACTCAATTTCGTTGTTGGACGAACAGAAACTACTCAGCGGTAGTCACAACAGTAGGCCTACGTTAACCAAGAAAGGCAGTCCCAAAACGAAAGATCAAGCCTTAAAATCCCACGAAGGACCGGGAGTATTCAGCTCTTCCAGTAAAGACCTAGTAGGCCTAGGTGATTTAGAGGAAGGAGGCGAAGATACGGATCGTAGCCGAGAACCCTTAGCTAAAATTGGGCGATTTGGAAGTGTTACTGATGAAGAACATCATTTGCAAAAAAGTAAAGAAGATTTGGCACAAGAAGAAAGAGAGAAAATGCAGTAAATAAATATTCAATATTATACTAGGCCTAGGCCCTAGCTAGGCCTATTGTGTTGTCATTTTATGTAGGCCTATTTATTAACGCCGGTACCGTTGCCATCTTTTTTAGCCATAACGATTTATTAATTTATAGTAAAGTAATAGTATAGCCTATGACTACAGTATGTCTATTAAATAGGCTAAAAAAAAAATACTACAGTACTGGCATGGTTTGTAATCTATTTCTAGTTAGCAACCCTAACTTTTCTTTATATCATATTGTTATTTATTAACGTACTGTATGTACACAAAATAGTACTGTAAGCTACTCTACTACTACTAGGCCTAGTCTAGCCGGAACCTAATACTATACTGTACAATATTTTATTTTGGAATATAGTAGATGTCACTTTATAATTATATTCACTCACCATTAATTGCCTTTACTCACCATTGCCTTCTAGGAGGCTTAGCAGAGCCTCGGTGGGATGTGTTCTTTGGGTCTGGCCCAACATGTTCTAAAGACTAAGCCAAACGAACATGATAAATATTTTGATTTGGTGGCACATCATGAATTATAGCATTCCATACACTCAGCGACCAAACAGCAGCTTATATCTACACTGTAACTGTACAAAATGATAATGCTAAATATATTTCAACTTTTCTTTTAGGGTTCTAGTTGAAGCCTTTTCTGAGGAGCAGCTAAATCGGTATGAGATGTTTAGGAGAGCAGCTTTTCCTAGGGCAGCTGTTAAAAGGGTATACTGAATTCAAATTTAATTATGAATAGACCAGACATTTTGACATGAACATAGGCAGTTATTTGTACAATTACAAATGTATTGATGCTGTAATTCTAATAGATGGTGGTCTATACTTATAGGCTCATTGTTATATTAATTTTGTTTTTCTTTTCAGATTATGCAATCAATAACAGGTGGCACAGTGTCCCAAAATGTTGTCATTGCAATGGCTGGTATTGCAAAAGTGTACGTTGGAGAAATTGTTGAGCAAGGTTAGTAGTCACTTGTATTAAAATTAAATAAATTAAAGTGCTGTGTGGAGATACTAAAGCCAAATTATAATCATGTCTTGGGACCATTCTACAGTTACAATAAGATCAGTGCTTCTATGAATGGATGTTCTGTTGAGCGTAGGAACGCAAGTTGATCATACCCAGTTACCGTTTTGATTTTATGATTAATCGGGAAATCACCTCACAGTACCTGGAAGAAGAATCTGGTGCTTTTGTACAATACTACAAAATTAACACTAAGAATTGTGCTTTGTTTCTTTCAGGCTTAGATGCTGTAGGTGAGTGTGGCGATGTTGGCCCTCTCCAACCTAAACATATACGAGAAGCTGTGCGTCGTCTGAAGGCTCAGGACAACTTTCCAACAACAAAATACAAGAATAGTATGTTTAGGTAGTATAGGGATAGCCAAGACATAAAGCACAATGATGGTTTTGGTAGACTTCATACAGCCAGGGGCCTGTAGCTGTATTCACCAATCACACTTAAGCAAGACATTTCCCTTAACTCAATAAATAATATAATTGGGTATGAAATTATAGTCCCACAGGCCTGGATGCATGAAATTGTATACAAGTATGGTGAAATTATGCTCAGATTGTATTAAAATTGTCCAAATGTTCAGTCTATATTAAGAGGTGGGATACTCAAGGAGTCATTTACAGTATTATTTTATATAATTTCCTCCCGAACCCTATATACACAATTTGGGTTAGATAGGGTATGTGGAACAAGTAGAGGTTTAGGCCTGCATATAAGATCTAAAAAAAAATTCATATAAATTACTGTACTATGATTATGATTTTTTAAAGAACATTTTGTGTTTTTATACTCAAGGATGTATATATTATGTACATACATGTTTAATTAAATAAATTGTAACAGTAATAAGATAATTTCTATATCTTTAATTTCTGCTATCCGTGTCTTCTACCACCCAGTGATATTGTATACTGGTAGTAAATTTTTAAATATTCTGTTTGCACAAGACATCCTACCATAAGACCACTGGGCAGTGTATGGAGCAAATCCGATTCCATAGCAAAATCCTTGGCATGTTACAGTGGAATAACACTACTGTAACATAGCAAAATCCTTATAACACTACTGTAACATAGCAAAATCCTTGTCATGTTACAGTGGAATAACACTACTGTAACATAGCAAAATCCTTGGCATGTTACAGTGGAATAACACTACTGTAACATAGCAAAATCCTTGGCATGTTACAGTGGAATAACACTACTGTAACATAGCAAAATCCTTGTCATGTTACAGTGGAATAACACTACTGTAACATAGCAAAATCCTTGGCATGTTACAGTGGAATAACACTACTGTAACATAGCAAAATCCTTGGCATGTTACAGTGGAATAACACTACTGTAACATAGCAAAATCTTTGTCATGTTACAGTGGAATAACACTACTGTAACATAGCAAAATCCTTGGCATGTTACAGTGGAATAACACTACTGTAACATAGCAAAATCTTTGTCATGTTACAGTGGAATAACACTACTGTAACATAGCAAAATCCTTGGCATGTTACAGTGGAATAACACTACTGTAACATAGCAAAATCCTTGGCATGTTACAGTGAAATAACACTACTGTAACATAGCAAAATCCTTGTCATGTTACAGTGGAATAACACTACAGTAACATAGCAAAATCCTTGGCATGTTACAGTGGAATAACACTACTAGTAACATAGCAAAATCCTTGGCATGTTACAGTGGAATAACACTACTGTAATTGAATTCGATAATGTAATGTAATGAGACATTAATATAGCGCTATTTCATGAAGATCAACAACATTCTTCTTCCCTAAGGGTCACATCGTGTCATTGGCAGCCAACTACGGGACCATTACGTCTGTCCACGACAGTGTGTGTGTATGAACTAGTACACCGGGGTAACCCGCTACTCGTCTCGAAAGATGTACTAGGTTCTTTAAAGTGCACACGAGCAAGTTGTGTACACTGGACCTACGGTTTATAGTCCTTATCCGAGAAGACTTGTTTTACCACCAGAACCATGGAACGAGTGAGCCTCGAACCCTTGCGGATGTTATGGCTATGGAGTACGGTTCCACTGTCTAAACTGCTCGGCCACTCACTCGCTCTAGTTGTTTAGTACTGTAATTAAGTAAAGAAAATACACTACTGGAACGATAGTCATGGTAAATTGATCTCATAAACCACTTCAAAAAGGTGCTAATTGGCATGCCATACATAGCTACAATTAAAACACGGTTTAACTACGTACATAGCTTTTAATATAATCTACTCACAACTCTATACATTATTTGGGTATACTGTATTAAGACAACAAAAACTCATAAGGGTTGCCTTGCATATCTCAAACATTCAGTTATTAAAGATATATCTGATCATTTACATTAACATCAGAACCAATATATCTTCAAAAGACATGCAGCACATTGGACTTCAATAAACATGAAAACCAAACTAATTAATTATTCATATTGAAATCATATGCAAATTAAACATTTGCATGTTTCTTTCTCCAATCTGACCACAATGGTAAACTATAGGACAGTATGCAAATGAAAATATTTGCATGTATTTTCTTGAATTGAATAAAATTATTTTAAAAACCTAAATAATAGATTATTCATGAATGCTTTATTTGTTTTAATGAATAAACAATGAATTATTAATTATTCTGTACATTTCAGGTTTGCTCGGTCTATTTTAATCTGTGTATATATTCCTATTTCAATCAATATTATCTTAATTAAAAAGAATCTGAATTTAGAATTCATCTGACCAAAAAAAAAACACTGTCAATGTTAGAAAGAAGGATGTTCCAACAACCCCATGCACACAACAAATTGACATGACCTTGAGTTCATGAAATAAATGCAGATAATAATGTTGATATTACTGGACACAATAGCGTACACCACTACATTGTGTGCCAACACTGAAAATATGATATTGAAATTGCACAAAAAAAATATTATGACATAATATTATTAAGTGATAAAACAGCACCAACTTAATATGGAGCTTTAAAATTAAAATGATTTCCTAATACCATTTTTATTCATCCCCAACTTTAAAATTGTAGCAATCAAGTTTTCAGAGTTCAGGTTTGAAACAAAAATGTGTGAATATAAAAATAAAGTATTTGAACAACATAAAATGTTCATCTTTTACAGAAAATACAGATTATTCATACAATGGTTTAATTGTATGCAAATAAATAAGTCTACTAAACAACAATTTGGCATTATATACTGTAATGTTGGATATTTCCAAATCTGAGAATGTGCTTTTAAAAAAAAATTTCTGTTGTAATGATGCATGAGTATAAGATGCATGGGTATCCGATGCACGGGTATCCGATGCACGGGTATCCGATGCACGGGTATAAGATGCACGGGTATCCGATGCACGGGTAACCGATGCACGGGTCACCGATGCACGGGTATCCGATGCACGGGTAACCGATGCACGGGTGTCCGATGCACGGGTATCCGATGCACGGGTATCCGATGCACGGGTATCCGATGAACGGGTATCCGATGCACGGGTATCCGATGCACGGGTATCCGATGAACGGGTATCCGATGCACGGGTATCCGATGCACGGGTATCCGATGCACAGGTATCCGATGCATGGGTATCTGATATGCTAATATCCGATATGCTTGTACTAATTACACATTTAAAACAATGCATGCAAACATTTTTAGGTAACTCATGAAAATCAGATAAAACTATAATATACAGTAGCAGATGCAGCATATACTATTGTACAGTAACACTCCAGCTTCTCAACTACCTTATTCTATTATTTAAAATAATTCATTTAAATTCTTTTAAAAATTATTCCTAAGCATAATTATTGTCACTCTAACATCTGCAAAGAAGTTTGTAGATGAAAGAACAAGATGAATACTTGTGAACATTTTATACAATTTATCTAGATATTCTAGGCAGAATGAAAATACTCTGCATAAACTAAATTTTTTATTTCTACATGCATAACTTTTTTTAAAGACATACAGTATTTATTTTTACATTTGGTCCAACAACAGAAATAGTAATGTTAATGCATCAGGGTGGAAATGAGTGTACAATTTCAAGTACCATACTTACAAGGAGTTAAACCCACCTGTCGGTACAGCCCACTCCCTGGAGTAAAAAATGCATCATTCCCCCAGGGGTGTAAAAGGGGTAACAGAGGGTTATAGAGTACAGCCATAAGTACAGTAGTAGATCAACTATGAAAATGAAAGACTGTTATTAACATCTATACTTTTTATATGTATAGTCACTGATGTCAAATCGAAAATATTTACATTGAATTTACAGTTTTCCTAACAAATATTCATTTTAAATATATGTATTTTTATTTAAAATCAATTATAGTTACAATTTTTTAGAATCTTTTTCGATTTGTACTGTTAATTTAAATAAATATAATTATGTTTCATTCATGCAAATAATAAATCTTTAAATTTAGTTGTTAATTACTATGTACAGGCGATGCGTTACCACACTCTTGAGGCAAAACAAGCATATTTGTTAACTAGGTAACAGAGGGAGGGACTGAATCTTTTTCTTCCATCCATTGTCATTATCACAAAACAAACATATTTGTTAACTATGTAACAGAGGGAAGGAGTGAATCCTGCTCTTCCATCAACTGTCATTACCGCCTTAATTTCTAAATTGTTTATAACTAAAGTAGGGATACAGTAAATCCTGCTCTTTCAATAGTTATATCCTTTACATGCATACATTATTCACAAATTAAATAGAAATATTAAATTATCTTTGTAAGGTGTTTGGTGTTGTATTATTTTCTTTAATGAACTTAATAAGGTCTAAATGTTGATACCAATTATGTATGAATTTAAGATAAAATGTTGTAAATTAACATCTTTATTGATTTATTATAGCGAGGAGCTTGTTTGACTAGATTGTGTTTACTACACGTATGTACACATTTAAAGTCAGCAATCGACTCGCCTGGGAAAATGTCTAATTAAAGTCAGCCAGTGGCCTACATTCAGTCAGTTTTCACATGCAATTGTTATGTATAGTAGAATGAATATCAAAAACAGACCATGCTTATGTGCCTGTAAATATATACTTAGTTTGACCTACAGAAAGCCTGTATGGCACCCCATTTCAATAAAGTAGAACACCTTCAATCCAGGGGAGTTCCATTTTAGGGGGGGGGGGCATTCCTGTGAAACCAATAATCCATAGTGAAACAAATAAAAGGGGAAATACAGTATGTCTTTTAAGACTATGGCCAATACAATCCATGTTCAGGAACACCCTCTATTAAGGGGACAATTTGTTGGGTCCCAAAGATGTCTCCTTAATTATTTATGGTGGTTAAACTACAATTAAAGATCAACATAAATAACACAGTATCATTGAATTATTATGATCACTATTGCACAATTTACTAATTATAATCGGAATGTAGAAATCATAAATATTTGTAACTAAATAAGGTTTACTCTTCTGTAGAAGAGATAGAGGAATTTAAACCAATTATTGTACTCCATGGATATATTAAAATCTTGAACAGCAAATTATTTCATACTTTGGATCTGTATGGGTATGTCTCGGTCAACCAATATGATAGGAATTTATATCATGTTTGATTAGGATAGCAAAGAAAAATGTCTTATTAGCTATGAAATCAAGCAATTACATAGGAGTAATTCAGACTCTTGGATGTAGATGCCATTAGAGGATTTTTTGCTATTACTACTTAAAAAAAAAACCCAAAAGAATTGCATTGTTTTAGAATACATTAACATGATATTAATATGGAAGATAATAATATACAAATAAGAAATAGTAATAATTCAGAAATAGAGGTAGAAAGAAAAAGGTCAAAGGTGAATAAGAAAAATGCCCAGGTCATTCTGTGAGGTACATCCAGTTGAACTCAACTTCTGAATACTTCTGTAGATGGAAGCTGGTTTAGCATGTTTTTAATTTTCATGATCCATATGGATTTTGGTCTTCCTCTTGGCCATCTTACTTTTCTATTTAACTTTTGCAGAAGCCTCTTCATGGTTTCCTCCTCTTAAGCTCTGTCTACACTAGCAAACTAGTTTGACACGAAAAGTGATGTGCTCAAATATAATAATGATATGCCCTATTATGGTTGATAATGTAGACAGGTCGAGCTTTAGAGGTTCTTCTGTACATATTTTTAACTGTGATTTATTCTTGTATCCTTTTTCAAGCATCTGTACAGTGCCTTGTATGATCAACATCATTTGTAGATAATTCAATATGACAACGTTTGCTTTCACCTTTCAACCTTTGCTGATGTACGATCCATTATTAGTTGTGCTTTCAGCTTTTTAATTCTCGTTGAGCATATAACTGACAAAAAAACATAGCAGTTCAAAATCACCGATCCATTAAAACATTGCAGAACCTTCCGAGAGAAAGTTATTTTTAGTTTCTATATTCCAATCAGAATATTAATATAAACAGAAAACTATGTTGTTCTATCGCTATAAATATCTGAATTAACTGAAAAATAAATAATACGAGTTGATGGATTAATGACTAAATCCTGTATTAAGACTGTTGATTAAGACAGATTAACCCAACTTGTCCATTCCACAAAATCATTGTGTTCGATCCATTTTCCAATGAATGTATTGGTTGATGTGGTCACATCTGAAACTATGTTTGGATGCTTACATCATGTACAAAGCTAGATGATATAGTAAATCCAGTTAGCTTAATATTTCATCATTAGTGGATATGCAACACTTCAGTTTAAAGCCAACGAAATCAGATCAATAGTCCATAGTGATTGAAATCTATTTTTGTTTTCACTAAAAACATTATTTTAAAATTCTGATAAAGACTTGATAACTACTTGATCGCAAATCTTCAAAATCAAATAATATATGTTTAGTCACAAATACTTTTCTTGTTAAAACTGAGGTAAAGATGTGAATAGTGTTTTAAATATATTTCCTGATTTTGGGAGTTTTTTTTATTGTAGAATCAATCAATATTTAATCGATTGATCAATCAATATTAATCAATCCATGTTCCAATCAATCAATCAATCAATATTTAATTGATCAATCAGTCCATGTTTAAATAAATCAATCAATATTTAATCGATCAATCAATCGATCGATGTTCCAATAAATCAATCAATGTATCAATTTCAATCAATTTTCCAATCATTCTGCTAGTGCTGGCAAGCTTTTCTCGTACAAACATAGTGCTTGGTGGACAAATTCATACTGCTCGTTGGTTTGTATCATGCCGCCCCTAAAAACAAGAAACAAGTCCATCCATTGTTATTAATTTAAAAAAATAGTATTTTATCATCTAATCAAACTAAAACAATAGGCCTAATATAAAATATTTATTTATATCTATTTTCAAAATTGGTAAATTGTTTCTTTTTTAGACAAAGAATAAAAAGAAAAGTCTGACTTACTAACGTGGGGATATTTTGTAGAATAATTTGGGTGAAATTAAATGTATTTAAAAGAATTTTGCTTTATTTTGATATTGCGTTTAAGCTCTGTCTACACTATCAAACTAGTTTGACAAAATAAAGTATGATGTCTCCAAATATGGTAGTGATATGCCCAAATATGGTAGTGATATGCCCAAATATATGGTAGTGATATGCCCAAATATGGTAGTGATATGCCCAAATATATGGTAGTGATATGCCCAAATATGGTAGTGATATGTCACAATGACATTGAATTTAATGTATTTCATTGATTTTCATTGGTTGTTAGTCATATAGTTTTAGTAATCTATTTTACATCAACATAGCCTTGTAGTACAGCACCGATGGTTTTAATAATAAGCAATCGCGTTTAGAAAAAGAAAGTTATATTGCTATATAATTATTGTTTATTGTTGTCTATTGTCATGGTAACTCACCTATCTTGTCTCATTTGACAGACAATGCCTAGTACATCCACCATCTGTTCTTCTTGTAATTGTTTCATGCCTATACTGATGGCAATGTAACATCCTGTTCTACCAAGACCAGCACTACATCAAATATATTTATATTTCAATTTAAATAAAAATAAATGCAAACTTTAAATGTTTTCAATCCATGTATCCTCATAATCTTAGGGGGTGTGGTGCAGTATTGGATGTCGGATTACTGATCGCGAGATCTTGGATTCAAATCCAACTCTCGCTGCATTGCTTGTATCCTTAGGCCCCAAGACACTTTACTTACATTTTCCACTCTTCACCCAGGTGTATAAAATGGGTACCGGATCAAGAAACAACTTTGTGCTGATTACTAGCTGCATTATGTTTAGAAAGTGTTTGATCCAAAAAATGACAGGAGTAATAATATGCAGCGCATTGAGAGCTTGCTTATATGCGCTATATAAGAATGAACTATTACTTCAGGGTGTAATGTTGATTTCTTTTTAGTATAATATGCTATAAATGTAAAAAATTCCCTCAAGATTAACTGGAAACTGAGGGTAATCTGATAAAAACAGTGTTTAAAATAGTGGTATTGCCATATATACACATTTTCCATTTAGATAAAAATGAAACAAACATTCTGTAAGAAAATATACACCACATACCATACTAACAAAAACAAATAACCCACCTGCAGTGAACTATGATTGGTCCCTTTGGTAGAGCTGGGTCGTTACGACTCAACTCAACTTCACGTATCATCTCTAGTAATGTTATTGGATTATCTGGTGCTTTGTTGTCTGGCCAATGTGTATACCAGTAATGCATTAGTGTCCGCACTTCATTCATAAACTAAACAACAACAAAAAAACACAAAAAATTGATGGCGTCTGCGGGGTATTTTATCTAAACACATGTACAAACACTAGTATTTTTTTATTCTATAACTAATCAACATGATGTAAAGGCCAGGGGAAATAAATAATATGGTTCTCGTCAGTACTTCTAAATATTTTGGTGCATGCAAAATAACGTTGACAGGTTATAAGTGCAGCCTAGCTAGTCCATGGCAGAAATATATATTTCTTCTATAACTAGTCCCAGACTCTATCTACACTTCTTATACATATACAAAATAGAATGTTTCCAGATATTTATTTTTCACTGACAATCTTGGTATTTTTTCTTGAACAGGTGAGCTTTTTTATGCAGGCTGATGAGAACCACATATCCTATTTTACATGGCCTAAAATATGCCTTTAGAAAGACCACTCGTAATTGAAGAAAAACACCTCATTTTTACATTGACTGCATTCCTGCTCAATTTTTGCTCCAAAATAACGGTTTAAATCAGTGGGTCCAATAGTCCTGGTGGTTAATTCAAACGTTACTGCGGTGTATTTGACTCAAGGTCAGCAGCTGTCAATCAAATAACCGTTTATTTGTGTTGCTGCTAAAAGTTGCACAGAAATAACCGGTTAAACACTGAATTTAATGGGTCTTTTTAACCGTTATTTTTGCGCTGCCATTTAACTGGTTACTAAAAAATTGTCCTGTTTCTGTTTGCAAGAAATTTGGGTTAATTTATTCTCACTGTTTTTAACTGGTTATTTTTATGCAGAAGAAACAGGACCTATGGCTTGTGTAAATCAAATTCATCTATGTGTATACACGATTGCAAGTTTGAGCATCAGCTGAAATGTGGAAATTTACCTTGTCATCTTTACCGTCTCACATTATCTATATGTTATATTTTATTGGATGCAATATTAATATCTCTATATTGTGTGGGTGTTAATATTCTTACTCTTCTCTACAAACTCCTTTCCTTATTCTCATCAAATGAATCAAATATTCTTTAGTAAAGTAAGTTTTTTCAAGTTACGTTTAGATACTAAAAGCATATGTGTATGAGAGACGTAGTAGACGTGATATGACAGCAATGCGTGGGTAGTGTATGTATGTTTAACGATGAACGACTGAAATAATGACATCATTAAAGGTCACCATTACTTATAATAATGACATCACTAAAGGTCACCATTACATATGACATCACTAAAGGTCATTATCATTATATAACACCAGTACAAATTGGCTCAACATACTTTTAACTATGCCTACTTAGAGCAAAATTTATAGAAATCATGTCAACTAATTCTTTAAATCTTTTCTGTCCTATTTCTATTTTTATCTTCATACTTTTAGGCAGACGATTTTCAAACATGAACATCCAAAAAATAAAAGAATAAATTCAAATCTCCAGTTCCTATCCGGTACATCTATATTTCATGACCTCTTTTAAATTGAGCATTTATTTTCATTTAATTTATTCAACATTTAAAGACAACTTCACAAACAGCCACCCAATAGAACATAACTCACCTTCAGATGAAAAATTCTTAGAATATAATCATTTTTCCGAACAGTATCTTGTACAGTGACTTCAATACCCTCATAAACACCTCTCTTTTGAGGCCAATACATCTCACATTTACTCTGTAAACAAATATATAAGAAATTACAGTAGACCTTTAGGATCTAAACAAAGTGTCCACTTAATAGAGGCCTTAGAATTATAACATTATTGCTCTATGTTCTTGTTACCAATAGAGGTGTCTTGAATGAGAGGTTCTATTTGGTATGTAAATTCAAGAATAAACAACTTTGTTTCATTGTTATTTGGTAAAATGCATAAAAATAGCATGATAAAATAGAGAATAGGTTAAAACTTCTTGATCGATCTTGAATGTTATTTTTTCCTATCTATCTTTTAGGAATTGATATGCAGTTCACACAATCTAATAATTTAGAGTAATTTAATAGTATTCCTAGGACAATACTGTGATACATTAAGTCGACAATGGAGACGTGATACGACACGCAATTCGATGAATTGCCTTCAAGGCATCTCATCTATTCATAGTAATCAATTTACCCTTTCTCGTTCCTTGAGTTTGGTTACCATGACAACAGTTGGCGCAGTAGTATGCCAGACAAGTCTCCAGAAGTCATCAACGGTGTGAGTCATCGCGCCTTGTGTCGCAATGAATTCATTGTCTTCTGCTTCAAAACCCTGAATAAATTTAATGAATCAAAATTGTTGCATTAAAATATGAAATTTTAAGCCTATCCGTAGACATACTATACAAGACACTTCTTTTAAAGCACATTAAACAAACATAAAAATGGTATCGAGAGCAAATGACTTACCCTGACAAAGTTTGCATTAATGTAGTCAGATAGAGGGTCACCTGGAATGGGGGGTAGAGAGACCATCGTCTCTGGGTTTGGCAATATTGTCCTATATCGATTTTTAGCTGCCGATCCTGGCACTTCTATACTTTCTGGATGATTCATTGGTATATTCTAATTTAGAAAAAAAAAAGAGTTTTAAACTACAAAGTCCTTTATACCTTTGTGGAAAATGTGCAGATTTTGTATTGTTTCGTGGGACCCTTTAATACTGTAAGGTGGTGTATATACAGGTTGTATAATTTAAGTACAGTATAAAGCTCTGTCTACACTATCAAACTAGTTTGACAAAAAAAGTGTGATGTGCCCAAATATGGTAGTGATATACCCAAATATGGTAGTGATATGACATCATCATGTCTATATATGGGCACATCACAATTTTTTTGTCAAATAAAGTTTGATAGTATAGACAGCGTGAATGGTTATGCGCTGGAATATTGGTTCATTTCTTGTATGTCTAGTGAGAGAAGCTTATGCGTCATTAGAACACCAACACCTGACTGTTTAATACTTACCCAGAATTCTTCATGCAATGCTCTTATATTTTTCAAAGATTGCCTAAGTTGTTTTCGATTCATCCTATTGCCTGCTGATTGTAAATACTCTGCACCAGCACTGAAATATGCATCAAATGCAATGTTGTATTGATGAAAACATATTATGTTTATATAAAAATGTTAGGTGCAACATTCATAATTTTACAAACTGGTTTATGAATTGATCATTCACAGTGTATCACAGTATTCCATTTGTATTGTGAATACCATAACCATGTCAGCATCATGGTTGTCTACAGTATGGTAATCTACAGTATGGTTGTCTACAGTATGGTTATCTACAGTATGGTTATCTACAGTATGGTTATCTACAGTATGGTTGTCTGCGTCGGTGTGGTTGTCTACGTCGGTGTGGTTGTCTACGTCGGTGTGGTTGTCTACGTCGGTGTGGTTGTCTACGTCGGTGTGGGTGTCTACGTCGGTGTGGTTGTCTACGTCGGTGTGGTTGTCTACGTCGGTGTGGTTGTCTACGTCGATGTGGTTGTCTACGTCGGTGTGGTTGTCTGGGTCGGTGTGGTTGTCTGGGTCGGTGTGGTTGTCTGGGTCGGTGTGGTTGTCTGGGTCGGTGTGGTTGTCTGGGTCGGTGTGGTTGTCTACGTCGGTGTGGTTGTCTACGTCGGTGTGGTTGTCTACGTCGGTGTGGTTGTCTACGTCGGTGTGGTTGTCTACGTCGGTGTGGTTGTCTACGTCGGTGTGGTTGTCTACGTCGGTGTGGTTGTCTACGTCGGTGTGGTTGTCTACGTCGGTGTGGTTGTCTACGTCGGTGTGGTTGTCTACGTCGGTGTGGTTGTCTACGTCGGTGTGGTTGTCTACGTCGGTGTGGTTGTCTACGTCGGTGTGGTTGTCTACGTCGGTGTGGTTGTCTACGTCGGTGTGGTTGTCTACGTCGGTATGTTTGTCTACGTCGGTATGTTTGTCTACGTCGGTATGTTTGTCTACTTTGTTCGGTATGGTTGTTTATCTATGAAGCTCATGAATTCTTTTTAATATCTTACAATAAATGCATGATAAAAAACATTTTAACGTGATAATGCATGATAAAAAACATTTTAACGTGATAATTCATTTTAAAACACAGAGTTTTTAAAGGCCTGATAGAAATAAACATATGACAGTTGTAATGATGTCTATTATTATTCATAAATTTCAGATAATATGGTTATTATTACAGTACAATTAGCCACTAGAGAAATGCAACAACATTACCATCAACACCATAAAAGTACACATCACATTTACATCACAAAATCAATACACAGGAAAATATAAGACAGGTCTTAATATGAATATCTTTTTGAAATTAAACCACTAAATAAAAATTGCAATATAAATGCAAATAAATCATAAAAGTAGACTAAAATAAAACCTTGACATTTTTTTCTTATGAAATTATTACAGACAAAAAAAACCCCACAGTATTCCATGTTTAGTTGATGAAGGAAGTGGAAGAGTGATATGGTTTGATATATAAAAGGTTTCAAAATGTTGTCAACATGTTTGTAATGTCTTTAGAATAGGTTATGTCATCCATTGCTGTATGCAAGCATTTTCCATTTACGCTTCTCTGAAGGATATGGATCAGTTTAAAGTTCTTAGGCTCTGTCTACACTATCAAACTAGTTTGACAAAAATAATGTGATGTGTCCAAATATGGTAGTGATATGTCTAAATATGGTAGTGGTATGACAACATGTCCATATATGGGCACATCACATTTTTTTTGTCACAAAGTTTGATAATGTAGACAGAGCTTGAGATATCTCTTGATGTCATCTCTCATTTTGTATTCATCAGCCGTCTTCTACCAGTTCTTGGTTGCCATGAATCTTTTTGTTCATATATTGTTAATTATTCCTTCTGTGTCCTACCCATCTCTAAAAGGTCTGTAAATTTTCCCTAATATTGTATTTTGTCTTTTAGTGCGAGTATAGCGTTCGTCTTTCCATTGCTCGTTTGTGACACTATTTAATGAGATACAAGCAACAGGTGTACTTCATTTCCTTCTGAATGTTTTGTAAACAATTTCATTAACAATTTGAATGGGTAAGCAGTACTACTAATATTACAGGGTGGTGTAACGCCTG
Organism: Antedon mediterranea; assembly: GCF_964355755.1. Lineage (NCBI taxonomy): Eukaryota > Metazoa > Echinodermata > Crinoidea > Comatulida > Antedonidae > Antedon > Antedon mediterranea. The sequence goes on from NC_092676.1 coordinate 19,951,803, forward strand.
GGGCGGATTGCTATAAGCGGTCTATAACCGGTCTTAGCGCTTAGCCGGCTATAATTCGTGACGTAGCAAGTAGTCTTACATTATAGACCATTGCTATACCGCGGTCTAACCTGCAAACGGTCTTTAAAATTAAAGCCTACTCGAAGGAGTCTTAAAACAGTCTTAAACCTCTCTTTTTGTTGCTTTTACGTATTATTTATTGTCAAAGACAACCAATAGAACGAGTTTTAAGTGTTAAATCAAATAATAACGGTGATTTTATTCTTATATAGCCTTAGAATAGATTTTCTTGCGTAGAAATGTACGTACTGTTATGATTGTGAATTGAACAAGCGTGACGAACATTACCTTATTTGGTATTCTACGCGCAAAGTACGCCCTCAATTTGTTACTTTACGCGGTCTTATCTAAGACTGTTTTATAGCAATGGTCTAACAGGGGTGGCTTTAGTAAGACCGTCTATCAGATAAAGCCGGCTTTAATCGGGGAGTTAAGACCATTAGTTAAGACTGTTTTATAGCAATCCCCTGGAATATATATCCTGTTCTTAGTGTACGTACCACATTATAGTTGTAAAATGTTATATAATTTTAATATACAAACCTTTCTCTTGGTGGAGTCACAGCAAATGTTCGGGTTCCAGATGGAACGACAACATCTATTGTTAACGATGTTGTTGATGAAGTGTCTGACCGTCTTCTAAAAGAAAGAAAATAATCAATCTTTTTGGCAATTCCTTCTAAATTTCTATCTAAATTTTGTTTCTCTTATTTTTTTTTAATAGATTAAAAAGGGCAACAAAAAGGCAACAACATTTTGTATGTAACAGAAGCTCATTAAGACTATTTTATTTTGTTCTATTTATATATAGATACTGCACACTACACTATCAAACTAGTTTGAAAAAAAGTGTGATGTGCCCAAATATGGTAGTGATATATGACATCATTGTGTTCATGGGCAAATCACATTTTTTTTTGTCACATAAAGTTTGATAATATAGACAGACCTTTAGAAAAACATGATTAATAGGAATATATAGTCTTACCTTTCTTGTAATTTTTTTATTTTTATAGGGTCACTTTTGGCAACTGCATCGTATGTATAAGCTTGTTGAGGGGGTTGAACCGGAGCACCACTGTGGGTGTGTGGTTTAATTTGGGGCATACATATCCTCTGCTCTTCATCTTTAGGGTGTTTGGCACGCCAGAATTTGCATAAGCAATACACCAACTAGAAAAATTAAAACGCCAACAATTATGGTTATTTCAAACATTGATGAATAAATAAAATTTATAGATTTAATCCACTATCTAGAAGTTGAATTTGCAAATCAAATGATGTTGATTTTGAAACCGTATCCAAAGGCAAGATCATTAAATGCCTCATACATCAATATCAGCCTCTTGTTTCTGTATCACAACAGTGTAATTGTATAGTAAAATTGCGAAGGAAATTTACTCTCAATGTATACATAATATTTTAATTAATTTAAATCAACGAATTCTTAGAATAGGTTGTCTAATTTAGTTGTTTTGTGTGGGTTTTTTTTTGTGGTGGGCTTTTTGATAATACATTTAATAAAGATAAGTAATAAACAGTGCAATGTTCGCAAGATAATAAATAGTAAAGTTACTAACATCTTGATGCGGTAGGCTATCGTACTTTTATCTATTTGTCACCTAGTTCTTTCTATTTGCGACGACCGACGACCAAACTATGTCACAATAATTATACGGCTTTTCCATGTTGAAACACCGTTTCTCGTCAGATCACCAAAGTTAAGCAATGTTAGGCTTGGATGGGAGACCATCTGGGAATATCAGGTGCTGTATATGGAGCTGGGGTCCCGTTAGGCATTTGAAATCAGCATTGCTGACTCTTATGGCAGCCCCTGCATCTAGTATTTGCCTCAGATGTATTGGCCCATGCCTTTCCTCTGGTAAAGGTGGGCACTGGACGAGAGAAGCCCTTGATCAATGTTAGGACCAATCAAGGTGCTTTAAACTGGTTTTGTTTGTATCAAACCTGTTTGTGGTGGTAATTATCGCTGTTGGTTTCGATTGAATAAAATAATATAAAAAAATTAAATTGTGGGCATGCGTGAATATTGAGACACATGTCCTCGCTCTTCACCTCGATACAGGTTTGATGGTTTCTAGGTCCAGACGACAGCAGACAACACATCGATTGACCTGAACTAGGTTGTTTGTCGGCCGTCGTAAATTACAAGATCCTAACTTTGTTCTAATAAATCTAAAATTGAATATTCAATGGAAAATGTGTAATTTTTAAAAATAATATTTAAAAAAGTTATATCAAAACAACAATAGTTTCCGAGAACCAAGGTATATGTTGAGCTAACAAATTGTTACATTTAACAGTAATGCAAAAGGTCTGGCTAATTGATAAATGGTTATATAATAGTTAGTTACAATAACAATATGATTTATATAACTAAACACAATTATTATAATATCTATCAAAATCAAGCAATTATTAAAATTTAAGAGTTACGGAATATTAAGCAAATCTATTACGAACCGGATTTTCATAATTAACCTTTTAATATTTTATATAAATTGCCATCTGTAGGTGTTTTAGTGTAGTGCTTAAGGCAGATTTGTGTATCATTTATAAACACCATCATAGACAGGTTGTCTACTTACTATATCAACTAAAGGAATAATAATATATCAAGTTAGATAGAGAAAGTAATTATTCTGATGATTTTCTGAACCTTGGAAAAAATGTCACTCTTCTCAGAAGAGGATTCTGATAAACTACTGAACCAGTGAAGAAATTTCACTCTTCGCAGAAGAGGATTCTGATGAATAACTGAACTATAAATATATTAGTGAAGAAATATCACTTTATTCTGAACAGGATTCAGATATTATCTGAATCTAGGAAGAAATTTCACTCATCTCAGAATACCATTCTGATGATATCTGAACCTAGGAAGAAATTTCACTCATCTTAGTACAGGATTCTGATGAATCACTGAACTATAAATATATTAGTGAAGAAATCTCACTTTATTCTGAACAGGATTCAGATATTATCTGAACCTAGAAAGAAATTTCACTCATCTCAGAATAGCATTCTGATGATATCTGAACCTAGGAAGAAATTTCACTCATCTTAGTACAGGATTCTGATGAATCACTGAACCAGTAAAGACATCTCACTTAATACTCAGAAGAGAATTCTAATGAATAATTGAACCAGTTAAAAGAAATCTCACATTTACTCAGGACATAATTCTGATGATGAATAACTGAACCAGTAAAGAAATCTCACTTTACTCAGGAGAGAATTTTAATGAATAACGGAACCAGTAAAGAAATCTCACTTTACTCAGGAGAAAATTCTGATGAATAACTGAACCAGTGAAGAAATCTCACTCATCTCAGAATAGAATTCTGATGAATCACTGAACCAGTAAAAAAATCTCACTTTACTCAGGACAGAATTCTGATAAATAACTGAACCAATAAAGAAATTTCACATTTACTCAGAACAGAATTCTGATGAATAACTGAACCAGTAAAGAAATTTCACATTTACTCAGAACAGAATTCTGATGAATCATTAAACCAATGAAGAGATCTTACTCTTTTCAGGGCAGGATTCTGATAAATCATTGAACCAAAATTTTAGACTGTTTCTTCCATACAATAAATTCTGTGTGTTTTTATTATTCTCTTTTGTTTTAAATGTATCCCCTATGACACTATCCGTTCCTCATTAGTCCAATTTTATCAGATGCATTTCTTTTAATAAAAAATGTGTGTCACTGAATGCAAAAATTGTGACAAAATAATTTGTCATGTATGGCAATTTACAATTGTCATGATACTAATGAAACTACACGCCTATAAAAAAACATTGCATAACCTACATTTTTGTAAACCTTAATTATTCAAAGATACATATATTTAGAATGCTTGTTGACCTATTAACCTAAAATCATATAACACTATTTATGCAGCGTTTAATATGATAAAGTGGTTTTATAATGGCAATAATCACAAGCCAAGTGGTCAATATAAGTTCTGTACACTCGGCGGCACAACTGTATCAGAAACTGTGCAGGGAAATTGTTGACCCTTTAAATTCAAATGAACATTTATTTTCTTCTTTTAACATAATATAGTAAACATTAATAAGTAAAAAATTAAGAATACATTTTAACTGACTGTGAAAGTAAAGAGCAATCAATTTTTAAAAGAAGGCAGATGCCCGAGAAGATAAAAATCTTGAATTGGTCCAGCTTGAACAAACAATGAGCAGTATAATTAAATGGTCCAAAGAAACAAAAATACAGGACAAATAAGACACATCTTTCATCAAAGTAATAGGGGTGTCCTCTTAATATGGGTTGGTCCAAGTGTCACATTCATTTCACAGGTAAGCAGAGGGGGAGGGGGGGGGGGGTTTCTGCTGTATAGCCAAGGTGTAAATTATATGCCTTATTAATCAATAAATATTTTAAAATGCAAATTTCTAGGCATACTGTAGGCCATTTACTGATATTAAAGTAGGTTTAGTAACTACATTTCATAATTTAAATTACATTTTAATCGAAAAGTCAACGTTCATTATTATATATGCTACATATAAGTGACAAGAAAAAATACTTTTAAATAAATAAATAATTCTAAATGCTAGTTCATGTATAAGATTATAGGATGCTTTAAATGTATTGCATTGAGGTCAAAGGTGAAGAACTATCTAAAAATGAAACATAATTTAAATGAACGAGTTTCATTAACCAAAAAAATGATAATGTATTAGAAAGCCTTAGTGATATTATGCGTTAAATTCAAATTGAAATTGTAAATCTCTGCATAATGTACAACATCAAATTTCATTAATAACATAATCTTAAAATCCATTAATGTGCAACATAATGTATATTTTCATGGAAAAATTATCAATATTTCATTCGCTTATAAAGAGCAGACAAAATGTCACGACAATAATTAACATGAAACAAAAACTGGTACTGTACAACTCGATTAAATATACAGTATGACTTACTACAATAGAACCCCTATTAAGGGACACCTTTGGGACCTAACAATGTGTCCCCTTATAATAGGGATATCTCTCGAATATGAAAAAAAAAATATATATTAACCTGTGTCGATTTAATTAGAAAATGTCCCTTTAATAGAAGTGTCTCAACTTGAAATTTACTTACTACAGTAGAATCCCTATATCCAACAAAGTGTTCCCTAGATGTATCTCTTGAATATTGGTTGGTCGTAGTAAAAACAATATATATTGACCCTTGTTCATGTAATTAGAAAATGTCCCTTAAATAGGGGTTTCTCAAAAAACTGGGTATATTGTACTGAAACATATACACAAATCATAACAATTACCAAACAAATCCCCCAAACAAACAATTCATGTTATCCGATTAAAAAAACAAAACGCCCAAACTTTTTTGTTTTAAACATGGCATTTCTAAAAATTTTGTTTTGTTTTATTGTTAACTATTGGTAATGGTGTTGATAAAAAATAGTTATTGCTAGGTATCTTGAATTTCTGTATTTCATATAGACCAATAAAGAATCTAATCTTAATTCTAATATATATTTGTGAAATTATAAATATTTGTCCAGATATTTATTTATTTTTATCAAGATTAAAACTATCTGAATATTCAAAATTTGTGATATTTTTAGTTTTACCGTTATTGCGTAATATCTTTAAGCATCTGTAAAGATCTTTTCTCTTTTTGTATTTCTAAATTGCCGTAATATCTGAGAAATCCAATGAAGTGTACAGAGTTAATACCACAGCTTATCCAAACACGATTATATGACCATGGTCACATGATCAGAATTCAGATTGACGTCAAACTGAATTCTGGTTACTTGGGTGATTCCATTGGCTTAATGACGCATTTCACAACTGTTTTTCCAATTTAAGTCGAAAATTTGCTCGCGTTTAGTAGTTATAGCTAAGGTAGAGTAACCACCATTATTTTTTAATGATAAATAAAAACAATTGATTTGTACAGTAATTTCACAAAGCGAACAAAACAAGATACATATCATATATCGATTGTCTAATTTTTTTTCTTAGAATGTCACAGTTTATTTAAAGACGGATTTAATTTAATTCAAAATAATAATTTTGCTATTGATTACAATTATTGTATTGTATGGAAAATTAACATTGAATGGCTGCCAAACATACAATTATTAATCAGATTAATAAAGTATATTTTATAATTTACTTTAGAATTAAATTTAAAATAATTTAATGAAAAGTCGAAACAAACTAAACAAAATATAGCCTATAGTAAATTTAAAATAATTTTTATAAATGTATTATCGTATTCAAACACTTTAACAGTTAGGAATATTTCAGACAGTAGAAGACTTCAGAATAGTTAGTTAGACTTCAGAATAAGTTATATTGAGCTAAAGTTATTTTAAACTGTAATCTAGAAAGCTTTAAAGCTATAACTAGTGGCATAACGGTAAGGGACATCAATTACAAAAAAAGACGCTGTTTCCTGTCATAACAAGACGATACGATCATGATCGGTGGATTGGCCAATGCCATTACACAATTAAAAATCATAAACACCTTAGTAGGCTAAATACTGTAGTAGGCCCAATGTTGCCGGTGATCTGACGAGATCGGACGGGTGTTTCAATGTACGGCTTTACCACGTTGAGAAGAGGAGCAACTCATATATATGTGTACATGTATTGAAATGGTCAAGCTATTTGGAAGTCCAATTTCCACAGATGCACAATAACGGAAAGCGGAAAACCTTGTGCTTGTCCAATGTAGAATCTGTTCATCAAGTGGGTGCAGTGTAAGCATACCCTTTAACTTTACTGTGTAAAATGGTTATGAGAAATAACACGAATACTATATTTTTGTTTTCCGCTTACCGTTACCACTTGTCTGTTTAAATTGGTCATTAAACATAATACATTATTTAACTGTTACTTCCTATTAGCTAGTAAATGAACAAGGCTGGTAGTATTGAGCTACCTGCATCTCTACCTGCATGACTCACCACATCATGCCATCAACAGCAGACATAAACTATGAAATATTATGTCAAATAATATAATTAAAATTCAATTTTTCTTACTTTGTTTTCATTTAGTCTGAGGCATACATATAATCCAAAAAAAATTTCAACATAAAATTCAGATTAGATTTTTAATAGATCCCTATTGCAGGCTTATCAAGAAACTTTAATAACTACCATTCCACATTATAATGTGAGCCCATAATGTACTAGTTCTCTACAAGTAAAATTTCATGTAAAATCTACAGACTAGCCCGATAACTCGTTGAATTATCTAGAGCTAGGCCAGTTTACGAGTGATTTTGCTGTCAGTCTCCAGTTTGAAAATGACACAAAAAGTGTGGGGGGGGGGGGAGGGGTTCTTGACTGAGACATTGGGAGGAAGTACAAAGATCGGTTGGTAAGGGAAAGGTCATCTCTATCCATTTAGAAACTTAGGAATTGGCTTGACTAGCACTATCAATTAGATTCCTGGGCCAGATTAACTATATAAAACTTTTTTACAACAATTTTATTATTACTTACTAGATATTAGATACAATATTTTCTATATGTTAAGTACATGCTATCATTTTTATAGTTTAATTGTGGAGGTATATACATGGTTTAAAATAACAATATAAGATAATATTGGTTTTTTATTTCTTTTTTATTTCTCATGGGACTCAATATCATTAATTTGCAATTTTGTAAAGTTGGTACATACTATATTCGTAATAAACAAGGAATATTATTTTTTTTAAATCCAGATATTAATATTTGATAATAAATAAAATGAGTGTATGCGCTGAACTATTCCATGAAAACATCAGTTTCAATGAATAGTTTTTCAAAGAAAATGCTTTGATTATAAAAACTAATCATTAGAAATTAGTTACTTTTTACAGTTATCCTCTCCTGCATTTAGGAAGCTTTAAAGGTAAAGCCAGTGTGCTTTTCAAAACAATTTTGGTTTTAACAAATGGTGTTTAGACATGTAGTCAGCAGGATTGAATTTAAGGGAGACATCCCCTTTAAATTTTACAAAAAACCAGGACTCCATGCTATTTTTCATTGAATTGAATTGAAATGTATATTTATACTGGGTAACCTCTTCAGTCAATGACTGGTCTCCCAGAGGGCCCAGTTGGTGATCAGTGGCTGTGATGTACTAATACACCGGGTTAACCCTCTACTCGTCTCGAAAGATGTACTAGGTTCTTTGAAAGTGCACACGAGCTAGATGTGTACACTGGACCTACGGTTTATAGTCCTTATCTGAGAAGACTCGTTCTACCACCAGAACCATGGAGTGAGTGAGCCTCGAACCCCTGCCGATGTTATGGCTAGGTAATTACGGTTCCACTGTCTTAACCGCTAGGCCACTCACTCACTCATTGATTCGGCATGGAATGTGCTCCCTGCCCCCATCCATAAATACAAAATGTGGATATGCCTAAGGTCAGTTTAATGACAGTTAAGCAGCATAAAGGCACAGACAAGTAGATTCAATGGTATTCTACCGTATATTTCGGTGTATAAGTTGCACTTTTGACACGCAAATTTGACCTCTAAATTAAGGGTGCGTCTTATACACCGAACATAAAATGCCTCACCACACAGATTGTACATATGCCTAGGCCTAGGCCTAGTAGGCTATCGTCACCTCGTTTGCTAGGCCTGAGTAGGCTAGGCCTAGCTACAGTAACTAACTAACGTAACGGCAACCTGCTTCTGCCTAGTTTTCAAGTCATTTTAGCATGATGTTATACTAAATATGATGAAAAGATTTGTTCATTATGGCGCTTCGATAAAATTTCATTTGTAAACGTTTACGTAATTGGAATACTGTAGTATTTATTTATACAGTAGTTATACGCACGATCGCCGTACCCCCCCCCCCCCCCCCAAGCGCAAGCGCAAGCCCAAGCCCAAGCCCAAGCCCTTCTTTTGGTGTGGTGGCCACATGGTGTACGGTATTCGACTAGGATATTCTCCAGGTGATTATAGCATGTACACACTTCTCAGATAGATAGATACTAATCGAATACGATTTTCCGTGAAAACGTGCGCCCTCTCGAAATGATCGAGCGAGGCTAGCCCACACACGTGCGTGTTACACACACGGTCATCATGCACTCGATGTTGCGGCGAAACTCATGAATAACAAGTTAGAAAGAACTTGTTGAGGCTGGGCGCGGCCGAGCCTAGGTAAGAAAAAACCTAAATAAAGGACGCCGTTGTAGATATAACAAAATATATTATTACAATGATATTGATTACAATTTAAAAAAACATTGTTTTGATGAAATATAAGGTGCGTCTTATACATCGACGATATAAAAAATACCGATATTTTACTCTCAGTTAGGGGGTGCGTCTTATACACAGGTGCGACTTATACACCGAAATATACGGTATATGACCACCTTTACACAAATGTGGAGTGGAATAGATGCAGATGAAAATAGATACAGATTGTATGTGGGACAAACTAAGCGGTTTTCTGCTTACCGTTATCGCTTGTCTGTGTAAGTTGGCCTTTACTACGATAAGCCTATCGCTATGGCAATCACTAAATGGCTTGGTTAATAACGAAATGCATAAAAATAGTTCACTTTCAGCTAAGCGTATTATTAGTCCTAATGTGTGAACACCCTGGGTTTTATGTTGCAATGATACTAAGTAATACGCTTGCCTCTCTCCACCCAGGTGTATAAATAGGAACCCGGTTAGACCAAGATTCAACTTTGCGCTGATTACTAGCTGCATTATGGGAGTATGTTTCCATACGAGTTTGATCCAAAAAATTAGTAGGGTAATAATGTTCAGCACTTAGAAGTTTCAAAACATTAGGTGTATAAACATAAATCCAGGATATTATTATTATTATTATTATTATTATTATTAACTACACTAACATTATTCATGTCCGAGTTCACTGACATCAAATTAATTTTTATCAATATCAAATGAATAAATTATACTCATAATATATACAATTCAATTCATGAATGTTATGAATAATATAAACCCATAGAGAATTTAATTTTCGATTTAATAATAATCCTATATTGAAATTTAATTGGTTTTAATCAAACTACAGAAGAAGTAACTGATTATCAGACTATTTTTTATAAAACTTTTCCATGTCATCTTTTGGTCATGTTTTTTTTTTATGGTTAAAGATGATGTATAATGTTTAGTATATGTTAAGAATAGTTAAATTACTAAACAAACCAGCTATAAAAACATTCAAAATTACATTTGACGTGATCCGTGTCATCAGGGATCCTCGGTTTTCAGTGAATGCAATTAAGTATAAATGTCAAAGCAAGTTACTACGAGCGGGTTTCATTGCGAACCCATTCTATGACATCAGATCACGCCACATTGCGTGACGTGAACCATGCATAGTCAATTGGGGATATCTTCCTAATGTTATGTTTTGTTACTTTCTCAACCATTAGAGATTCTAAAATAAAATTAAGTATGTTATTTACACAATTTATTGCTAACTAAACAAGGTGGTATAGTATTCTGTGACATCAGGCAAGATCACGCCATACTCTGACATACAGTAAATCATTCACAGTCAATTGGACAAAGATATCCTAATATTCATGTTTTTTTGTGCAAATTATGATTTGTTAACATTAAATTACTATGTGCTTGTTTAATCTTCCATTGTCTTGAAAAAGAAATTTGATTGTGATTTGTGGGGAGGTACTTGAGGGCATATTTTATAGAACTATACCATTTGTGGAGCGGGTGTTCAATGAAAATGTCTCACTCTTCAAGGAAAATAGGCTATTGTTGGTTTATCCAAGTAAGCTAGGCACGAAAAAGACACTCTTTTGGATACCATATTTAGAAAAACCCCTTCTAACGGTACACTTTCCTGTATGAATGGGGATGCAATATATGTTTTAACACTATGGTCAATCTTTTATTCAGAGAACAACTACAACTGATATACACAGCATTGTCATTTTTTCAGTAATTTGCCTGATTTATAATATTATATTCAGACACGCTCCCATTTTTTCCAGTTAAAATGGAATTACAAAGTATTGTATCTATTTTCGACATTACTACAGTAATCATATATGCTAGTGTTCCACCGGCAGATTTTCAGAGCAAAATGGCTGAAGATTGATTTTTGTGTGGGTTCAGAACCGGACAAAGGTACAGATTGATTTCAGTGTTATAGTTAGCATGCTATTTCCAGTAGTGCATTGACAAATCAATATTAGGAAATGGCTATGTGAACTCAGGTTTCAGTGCCATTGTTCTCATCAAACAAAAAACTATTCCACTTCGATAACATACATTACAATAGAGAAAGTCTATCGTACTGTATATGGGTTAACAAATAAATTATATTTGCATTCAATTAAAAAAAAGGGTTTTAAAATATCATTTTAGAGGACATTTTGATATTACTACTTTGCTGAATTGCTGAAAAAATGTGAATTGAATTGAATTGAACTTGTGACGATTAAAAATGATAATGATGATGAAAAATATGAGATTAATTAACTAGAGAGTGAACTAGGAGACAGTGAAGTGACTCTTCAAAATGGCCACCATCAGTCATTTAATATAATAATTACCCTCATTATCTATGAAGAACCATATAAATCATGTTTTTATAAAAACAATACAGATTTATAAAATGAACTTGTTTATTAACAGCAATAAAATTAATAGATTTTTTTTGCATACGTAAATCTAGTCTGGGCTCCGGACGGAGTTTTGTAAAAATATAAATATTTTTGCACATATGGCGTTTCATACGTGTATTACTTGAGTTTGGATACTCCGTCTGGGGAAACACGCATAAGTCACATGGTTTGACACCAAGAATTCTTGGTGCATAAATTATCCAGTTGACTAGTTTCAGCCGCATGCCATTGGCTACTCACTCGTACGTCGTTTTAATATTCATATTTCAGAATTTCAAATACTCAACGTCTAAGACGATGCGCATGCGCTATGTTACGTTTAGACAATGTGTACTTGGGTACATTGATGAAAGTTTCTGAAGGCTAAAAATAAAAATGATTTTATATGCCTAGTAGTCTGGTAAACATTTGATGAGATTTTTCCCAAGAACATGAAAACTCGTCGTGATATGATAGGCTAGTTCTCCGCCAAATCAAACATTGAATGGATCATTTATTATGCGGAGAAAATTTGATTTAATTCCCACCCAGACCCTGTCCTGTTCTGTGTGGTGGTGTAGCCCTGTTGTGTGCCGGTCGGTGGTGGTATGTACCTTATTGGCGTTTTATTTGGAAGGTCATACGTACGAGTTGAGTAGCCCTACGAGCCCGCCTACGAAGGAGGCCTAGGCCAGAACAATTAATAAACAAAACAAAACTTGGCAACACGATTTTATATTTCAACAGTTGTTCAGTCTCGATCGTACATTCAGCACACTGTACGTACGGTACTCGATCTTTTTATATGGACATGATGACATTGTATCACTACCATATTTGGGCACATCAAACTTTTTTTGTCAAACTAGTTAGATAGTGCAGACAGAGCTATATAAGATATACATCCATTCCCACCCCTACCAGCCATTAATTATTGGTTAAGATTTGGAGTACAGTGACACCTGTAATTTCAACAATCTTTTACATGATCATTAATCCCAGATGTTATAATTACCCTAGCCGATCCTCTTGTTAAAATGTGCTAAGTACCTTGGCCTAATTTCCCTCATTATGTCATTGATCCATTTAATGTATTCCTGCTATAGCTAACACACTACTGCACATCTCATGAAATCAATACACTCATTGCAAATTTTAATAGATCACGAAATCATACTCTTCGTTAATTACTAAAGGCCATGTTATGATGCCCAGGAAAATGTTTACAATTACAGATAATGGACGCACCATTATACTTGGACAATCTAGTGATGTATACGACCGATATATAAATAACTCGCAAGAAACGAATCCGATATAAATAACTCACAAGAAACAGATCTGAATATGTAATGATATTGCTTATCTGATTAATGAAATTCTTAAATAACGCTTCACGATGTAATGACAACTGCGTAAATCATTCACTAACCCCCATGGGCTTAAACAAGAAACTTCCACTCAAGATTTATTCTTTGTGATTAATATTCTCAAATGAAAACAATTTGTTTCATGAAAAAAAACCAGGGATCATGTAAACAGTGGGTATTAAACCGTTGCCAATAATTGAAGGCAGAGTTTTCCAACATCCCAAGAGGATATACATTGAACGAGCACATAAATTTATGGTGTTATGTGCACTTGTAAAGGTAATTCTAACCATGTATACGAGTAATTCTGAAGGCACAAATACAGTATATTCTTTAGGGAGGAGAGAATTTTGTACATGTAAGCATGCCGCATGTCATGAGGTTTATTTCTTCAGATTAGGTCAGGGATCTGTAACACTACATGTTAATGCGACATCAGAGAATTTCTAGTGAATTATGGTAAAACAAATTTAGAAATAATTGTTATTTTTATGAGTTCAGATCACTAGAATATAAAAAAATATGTCTAAATTCATTATCATTGTCATCTAAACCTATGTAAGATCGCAATCAAATGGTTTCGCAAAAAATCCTAATTTAATTACATGTGCAGTTTTAGAGTAATTGGGAGCTACAATAATATTTCTTTAAGGGCTTTTTTTCCACATATAAAAGTACAGTGTTTTTTCTGAATTATTTGATCAGTAGTTAATTAGCTAGTTTGATTTGGTCAGGGGTGGCGCTAGGATCTTCCCAACGCGTTCTAGCGTCATTTGAGGTCATTTTAATCAGATTTAGGGTAGCCATTTTTTCCATTTTTTATAATGCATAAATAAAATACTGCGTGCAAAAAAACGATGCGCGATGACTGTTTCAATCCATCTTTTTCAATTTAAAAAATAAAAGTTCAAAGAAAATTTAGAAAAATAGAGTTGGAGGTCCTGGAAATTGGACTTATTATACTTCAAAACATGAAACAAAATATATAAGTCCCTATCATGGTTGTGACTGAGCTAAGAAATGTTTGAAAAATAGAGATGTTAGGTCCCGGAAAATGCACTTCTTGTACTTCGAAATATGACCAGCTTTATTGTTGGGGCTGAGCTAAGAAAATGTTTAAAACTAGAGCTGCAGGTCTTCAAAAAATTGCATTTTATACTTTGGAAACATCAGAGGCTTAAAAAACGCAAGCGTAGACATTTTTCAGTCGGGGAAATAAGTTTATTCCTCCCAAGTGTATGCCTGCGTACCATCTGGACTTCCAAGTGGTGAAAAATTCATGACATACAGGACATTGAAAATTTAATAACTTAGCTATAATAAGATGTTGGCTAAGCGAAAATGGCATGTTTTTTTGTTTAGTAATGGATGAAATATTTATTTTAGGTGCCCCACGGTACAGAAGGTTACTTGTAAATTAAAAAATTGGTGAACATACGAACAATTAACATAATTCGTTTTTGCTGTAACTAGTGTAGCGTACGTCGACACAGTACACGACGTAACCGTCGGTAAACTTCGCCTGGAAAATAACTACAGTACACATTTTGGTCCCTGGATGGAACATGATATCACGACCCAACGTTGAACGATTCGTACAAAGGGATACCGCCAGACAAGTGCGTACCTATAGCTATTGTTTATAGTAGTAATTTAGATCGCTGGCAATAATGAATGCATATAAAGTGCATAATTTCACTCTGACGTACTCTCACGGTCAATGAAACGTCGAGGTTTTCTAGGCGCTGAAGCTACGAAGTGAACGCGAACGAATTATATTCCCCGACAAAAAGTACCCGAACCGTCGGTAAACTTCGCCTGGAAAATAACTACATTACACATTTTGGTCCCTGGGTGGAACTTGATATCACGCGTCTCGACCCAACGTTGAACGATTCGTACAAAGGGATACCGCCAGACAAGTGCGTACCTAGCTAATGTTTAGTAGTAAGTTAGATCGCTGGCAATAATGAATGCATATAAATTGCATAATAGCACTCTGACGTACTCTCACGGTCAATGAGACGTCGCGGTTTTCTAGGCGCTGAAGCTACCAAGTGAACGCGAACGTTTTTTACTGTATATTATATTCCCCGACAAAAAGTACCCGTGTTCCCTTCGGTAACCGTCGGTAAACTTCGCCTGGAAAATAACTACATTACACATTTTGGTCCCTGGATGGAACATGATATCACGCGTCTCGACCCAACGGTGAACGATTCGTACAAAGGGATACCGCCAAACAAGTGCGTACTAGCTATTGTTTAGTAGTTAGATCTCTGGCAATAATGAATGCATAAAAGTGCATAATAGCCCTCTGACGTACTCTCACGGTCAATGGAACGTCGTGGTTTTCCAAGCGCTGAAGCTATATGAAGTGAACGCGAACGTTTTTTACTGTATGTTATATTCCCCGACAAAAAGTACCCGTGTTCCCCGACGGGGGGGGGGGGGGGGGGGGGGGGGGGGGGGGGGGGGGGGGGCTAGGCTCCCCGACGAGGGGGCTAGAGCCCCCGTAGCCCCCCGCTGGCGCCACCACTGGATTTGGTATAAATATATAGAGGATGAATCTTTTTAGGTATCTACTAAACCATTAGTTTTTCAGGCGTGGCGAAGGCGGAAAACACATTGGACCAAGGCTCTAGGTCTTGAAGTAAAGCCAAGTAATAAATTTATATATTAAGATATTTTTTTATGTACTATTAAAGAAGAACAAATTGCACCTCAGCAGGAGATGGGAAGATCACTGCCGTAGCCAGCATGAGGCAGACGGGCGCTCACCTCGTCTGAAATTTTCAATTTTCACTACCAACCCCAATTTCCCAGATCGTCTATACATTACATTGGATATTCAAATGCAATAGTCTTTTTATTACTGCACTCACAATTGAGAGAGGAGCCTTAGTGTCTATCTTTTAATATTGATTCTATTCTATAAACAAATTTAATCATATCAAATTTAATCTTTCTCTGGATAAGTGCGTTATCCCGACTCGTTTAAATTACATCAATTCGACAAAAGCTGATGATTACTGGGGTAACTAGGTGGAAAATTTAAATTACTTTGGTTTAATATTACATATATTATTGAGCAAGAACCACTCTAATATTCAACATACATCTATTGAGATTATACATACAGAAACTTGTAAATTAAAATTATAAAAAAATACCACTGTCTTAGAGAGGAGTTCAGGAATACATTTTTACTTTTCAATTATGTTCTCTCCTTGAAGGGGGAAAGGGCTATGTCAGTTCATCCGGGTAAGCTAGTCACGTAATAGACTAATCCCTTTCCAATCATTATACCGTAACTAACCCTTAGAGAAGTACAGCAGTACAGTACTCTCAAAGACAATAGACTTTTTGGACAAATATCATCCAGACCCCCTTAAGAGTCTTTCACAAATGTTTTCGGTCCGGCATCAGCAAATCCAATCAAACGACGATCACTCTGCGATTGGCACATAGCCACGTGGAGTGACGGGAAAACGAAACATTGGAGTTCCATTTGCCAGAACAGACCATGCTGGAACAGGTGTGAAAGACCCTTTAATGTGGAATTAGCGTAATGTTTAGATGTTCTAGGGGTTGTTCTAGGGGTTGCTCTAAGGTTGCTCTAGGGATTGCTCTGGGGGTTGCTCTGGGGGTTGCTCTAGGGGTTGCTCTGGGGGTTGCTCTAGGGGTCGCTCTGGGGGTCGCTCTGGGGGTCGCTCTAGGGGTTGCTCTAAGGTTGCTCTGGGGGTTGCTCTTGGGGTTGCTCTGGGGGTCGCTCTGGGGGTCGCTCTGGGGGTTGCTCTAGGGGTTGCTCTTGGGGTTGCTCTAGGGGTCGCTCTGGGGGTCGCTCTAGGGGTTGCTCTAGGGGTTGCTCTAGGGGTTGCTCTAAGGTTGCTCTGGGGGTTGCTCTTGGGGTCGCTCTGGGGGTCGCTCTAGGGGTTGCTCTGGGGGTTGCTCTAGGGGTTGCTCTGGGGGTTGCTCTAGGGGTTGCTCTTGGGGTCGCTCTAGGGGTCGCTCTGGATGTAGTTGAGGTGGTCGTCATTATTGATAATGCTATAATTATAAAGTTGATGCAATGTACTTGCCTAAGTGGATTTTTAAGTGGATGCAGATTCTTTAGAATATTTAGTTCTCATTAATTCTGATATTACAAAAAATCTTATAGATGAGGGTTCAATCTCCTTCTTCCAACCCTTATAATGGCATGTTGTATTTCTACTAGGAAAATCATTTGAACATTGTTTAATTGGGAAATGACGTCAAAGATGAGATGCATGTGTTAAAAGATACTTACAATAGCAGATCCAATGACGAATATGGCACAAGCAAAACCTATAATATATGGAGTGTAACCCTGCTCTAAAAACGATTCCTCTGGTTCTTCCATTACATTCTATAAAGTAAAATGAAAGCAACAATTTTAGAAAATAAATTAATAAACAGAAACGGTCTAGTTGGCTACAAATTGTTACAAAGATTACCATTTTTTGGGCTAATCACATTTTGTTATCAAGAGTGGTTTTTTTACGCATATGCAAACATCAACGATTTCTTCCGTATTGTAATAAATATTTTGATGAGTGCAACAATTATCTTGTCCCTTGGGAAGCGAGTATTAATGCAAAACAAAACTGAGCGATCACGCCAGCATTAAGAGAAAGTGATTAACACCAGAGCCAATTGAAACGTCACCAATACGCACAACTAATTGGCATACTGCCAAGACTATTTGACAGAGGATAAGTCCACCAAGCGAGCGTGGTAATGACAAAGAGTTTGAGATGATGATTATGTGGCTTTAAACAAGTTGATACGTAGCTGTGATCCGACGTGAAGCGTGTCATTACTCATATCAGCTAGTGTAGCAGTGATTTGTGATTCAATTATCAACAGATAGATTCTACCCCATTCATTATACAATTACTACTTCTACTAAAGTGGCATCCCTCTCTCTGGCATAAATACCACCCCACCCACGACAACAAACCCCATCAGAAGTGCATAACTCTGTTTACTGGTAAATGTACTTGTAGAATTGTTTCATTTATAGGACATTAAATATTTAAATTATTTTTGAATTTGTCATATGCAGAAAACTCATGAATAAAAATAAAATTTTTTAAATGTCATAAATGTCACAATAGAATTATGTACCTTTTTACAGTACATTATTAATAGAAGTTGACATACATTTGCTCAACATCAATATATTGTTGATATGGTGAGTAATAATAATAAGAGAACGCATATGGTACCCCGTTAATAGTGTGTTATTTATTGTACTAGAACTCTTTACACTACATTCACACGGGAGACGGCGCTGTTAAATTCTTTCGGTGAAACGGAGCATAAATGCACCTTTTACTCTTGCTGTCGAGACTGACCGATGTCATAGAACATGAGTTGATAAGAAGATAATGAGATTAATACTTATTATAGGAAGAATCACAGACATAGGGTTTAATAGAACAAAAGTCACTAGGGAAAATTATATTCACCTTAACAAAAGAAATTTGCCCACTCATGAGAAAAGTTTATTAGCACTAAACTAGCCCTGATATAGGCTAGTTGGGTGGGGGGGGGGGGGGACTATACCCGGGGAAACCTTAGTGCAGGAAAAAAAAATTATTAGTAAGCATTTCTTGTAAAACTTATCTGAACTGGCTAGAGAGAGGACTACATCCAGACCAAAAGTCAATACTGGGACTATACCCAGGGATATAGTCCATGGGATTTAGACTTTTAACTCACACAAATTGCAAGAAAAGGTTTTTTTGATGAAATGTGTTCTTTAGACCCTACTGAACACATTTATCAACGTTAGGACATTTTTCGACAACAGGAAGTAGCCTAATTTGCATAATTAAAAATGGCGGCCATTTTTAATAACGTACTCTGTATCTTGGAAACCGCTAGTCACAGATACTTAATTATGGTGTCAAAATCGTTAGAATATATGTTTTTATATTCACTTTAATGAAAAAGTTTGTCCAAAAATGAATGGAAGTGCTATTTCTAACATTATTGACCTTTGACCTTGATTTATCATATCTCAGCAACCACTAATCGGAGATATACAAATTAGGGCTTAAATTGTTCAGAAACTACACATTTATATCCAGTCTAATGGCATGTTTTTGCAAAAAATGGCGGATTCTAACATTATTGACCTTTGACCTTGATTTATCATATCTTAGCAACCACTAATCTGAGAGACACACAATATGGCTCAAACTGTTTAGAAACTACATATTTATATTTAGTCTAATGGCATGTTTTTGCAAAAAATGGCCGATTCTAACATTACTGACCTTTGAACTTTGCACTACATAAAATCGCATAACTTTGAAAATATTGTACATATGAAATTATTTTTAGTGTCAAATTATTCAGAACATACATGTTTCTATAGAGTCCAATGACACATTATGTCCAATAATGACCTATTGTATGGTTATTAACATTTGAACTATATTTGAAAAGGATTTTTAAACCCGGAATCTTCTTCATGTAGGCATTCATTAGAACATGTGATTTGGCACTACTTGTTTAGAATATGGTGGTAATTTAAAGTGCATGTAACCAGTTGATTTAAATTAAATTTAAAAACTGAAATATTCACTTTAAAAAAAAATATTAGACTATGTATACATACATTATAGGTTTGGATTATTAATAAATTTTTAATTAGGTCTTACATCTTACTCAGGAGAAAGTTGGTGTTGACACTATTAACAGAGCCAACAAAAATGTAGTTTTTTTTATGATATATTGTACATACTTTAAATAGGCCATGCCATTTTGCAGGTTTATTAACGTTTTTTCAAGTTAGTAATTTATTTTTTGATCAAATTAAATTGCCATTAAATGGCATATTCAAAAAACAAATTTCTAAAGATTATTTAGTTTATATTTTGCTAAGGATAGCATCACTCTTGAGGGCATTCTTTTAGGTTGAAACATAGTCTTATTAAGAAGGCATTTTCTACTAATAGACGCATTGTTGACAACTGGAATTTTAAAAGATCGATATTAATGCAACATATTTAGTTTAGTTTAATTAATTGGCTATCGAGACTCATAATTAGGCTGACCACCACTTGCAATATTTTCGCCGTATACAGTAAAAACCTCAGTTTCTTATGGAATTTATTTATTTATTTCAATAACCATATACAGTACGACTACTAGTCGTGTATAGTTTTTAACCTTTTATAACTTGTTTTTGTACTTTTTTTATGTGAATGTATTGTGTATGTACCATGTTTCTATCTGGTTTAATTTTTACCATTTTTTAACCATCAATTTTAATGCTTTTAATATTATATAAATATATTGTAATTCAGCTTCAGCTGCGAAAACGATAAGAAATAAAATAAACAAACGTGTAAACTTGTAGGCAGTTTATGGATGAATGCAATAGTTTATGCTTATAAATTTAATGTACCATGGCCTACTTTAAACAAAACATAATAAGTCAACATTGCAACTCTTACATTTTAGAGTGCCAAATCACATGTTCTAATGGATGTCCACATGAAGAAGATTCCGGGTTTAAAGGCTTTTCAAATATAGTTCAAATGTTAATAACCATACAATAGGCCATTATTGGACATAATGTGTCATTGGACTCTATAGAAACATGTATGTTCTGAACAATTTGACACTAAAAATAATTTCATATGTACAATATTTTCAAAGTTATGCGATTTTATGTAGTGCAAAGTTCAAAGGTCAATAATGTTAGAATCGGCCATTTTTTGCAAAAACATGCCATTAGACTAAATATAAATATGTAGTTTTTGAACAGTTTGAGCCATATTGTGTGTCTCTCAGATTAGTGGTTGCTAAGATATGATAAATCAAGGTCAAAGGTCAATAATGTTAGAATCCGCCATTTTTTGCAAAAACATGCCATTAGACTGGATATAAATGTGTAGTTTCTGAACAATTTAAGCCCTAATTTGTATATCTCCGATTAGTGGTTGCTGAGATATGAGAATTCAAGGTCAAAGGTCAACTTATTCTCCAAACTCAATCTTCTCAAACTCTCGGACATTAACCTATCCCAGCAAGGTGTCTTTGTTTTTTTGGCCACTCACTCACTTCTCCCTTGCCATCTAAACGACCTTTTCGCTCCTAATAATACCGTTCATAAATATTATACTAGAACAAGAAATAACATATATATCCCTAACCATAACACCAATTATTTTCAACATAGCATTAGATATTCTGGACCTCTATTGTTTAACAATTTACCCCCCTCAATTTCCTGTGCTGCCAACCGCTATTCATTTAATAATAACATAAAAAATTACCTTTTGTCTCATTACTGATCGATATGATTGATATGGTCGTTTTTTCCATGTTCCGTGACTTGCTATCTTTATTATTCAATTGTCATCATATTCGCTATATGCCATGCAGCTGTACTTTTTTCTGTTCTTTTTTTATTTTTTATTCCAACTTTTATCTACTGGTTTTATATATATTTTGTATTTCTTTATTGTCTAATTAATTTATTTTCTTTATTTATATATTTTTTTTTTTTTTCTTCTCTTATTTAAATATTTTGTAAAGGCAATCCCGTCACAAGATTGTAATCTTTTTGGGATTTGCCTTCGTCCATTTTCTTGTTTTATCACTTGCCATTTTGTTTTTGTTACTTTTGTCTTTTGGACGTGAATAAATGTTCCTTGAATTGAATTGAATTGAAGGTCAATAATGTTAGAAATAGCACTTCCATTCATTTTTGGACAAACTTTTTCAATAAAGTGAATATAAAAACATATATTTTAACGATTTTGACACCATAATTAAGTATCTGTGACTAGCGGTTTCCAAGATATAGAGTACGTTATTAAAAATGGCGGCCATTTTTAATTATGCAAATTAGGCTACTTCCCGTTGTCGAAAAATGTCCTAACGTTGATAAATGTGTTCAGTAGGGTCTAAAGAACACATTTCATCAAAAAAATCTTTTCTTGCAATTTGTGTGAGAAAAGGGTCATTTTTTAGCTAAATCCCATGGACTAATATGCCTGTATGTGAAATCAGACATAGTAGAAAGGGATTAGACCAGAAGTGGGATTACACCCGAGGATATGGTATTAACGAAAATTCTAATTGGTTTGAGAAAACTTGAAAATTCATCAGAATCAGAATTGCTTTTGCAACAACATTATTCTGAATAACAGTCACAATTAAAGTCAGCGAACATACTGCACAAACTAAAATTAAATTGTTATTCATTCTTTATACGTGCACTATCGAAATCGTTCAACCATATCATACTCGTAATGAAATGACATCAGCAATATTGCTATGGTTACCAACAT
The DNA here is from genome assembly GCF_964355755.1 of Antedon mediterranea. Classification (NCBI taxonomy): domain Eukaryota; kingdom Metazoa; phylum Echinodermata; class Crinoidea; order Comatulida; family Antedonidae; genus Antedon; species Antedon mediterranea. Next base: position 19,974,229 of record NC_092676.1, read on the forward strand.
CATTATCATAGTACTAATCATTTTTTATCATCCTTGACAACTGCTTTATTCATTGTTTGAATTTTCAATTTGTATTTTGCTTACAGGAATATTAAATGTAAGACATAATGAATTCTTTCATATTCATAATAAATTAACATTATTGTGAAAAGAAACTGTTCTCATAAATGTAGCACAAGTAAATGCAGCATAATTTGGATAAGATTAAAATGTCTTTATTATGTATACAACATTGAGGATAGATTACTTAAAACAAACTTAAAACAATTGATTATTTTGTTTGTCTAAACATAATAATATACAGACAAAATACGCAAAACTATCCTTCCTATGGCCCTGTTTCTGCTGCCAACTAAATACCGTATATTATACGGTATTTTTTGAATACTGTATATATACGGTATATTTTTGGCAGCAGAAACTGCGCTCATAAAAAATATACCGTATTTTGTATACCGTATTTTCCCCACAAAATTTGTGGATAAAATACGGTATTTACAAATTTATACCGTATTTTTTGTACCCGTTTCTGCTGCCAATAAAAAATACCGTATTTTTTTTTTACATGACAAAAGGTCAACATTTGTGTTTTTATTTTCTGTCGCTGTCAGCTGCTTTACACACGTGTATAGATATATTCGGCGAAAATGTGGAGCGAAGACGTCACAGTTTTACTAAATAAATGTGTGTGGGGAAGCTAAAATGTCTGGCCAACTAAAAGGTAATAAAAGGGACAACCACATTTATAAAGACATTTCTAAAAAAAATAAAGCAGGAGTATGGAATAGACTTGTCTCCAAAGCAAGTAAACTCAAAGCTGAAGAGCCTGCGAAAGCAGTACAACATTGCAAAATACAATAACTCGGGGAGGGAACGAATTAATTGTCCCTATTACGATGTTTTCTGTACTCTCACAACATCTCTATCACAAGGGCTAGGCTGTTGAAAGTGAGACGTAAAACTTCCTTTATTGCGACTTTTAATTATCGATCAAATAAATGAATGGCAATTTGGGTAAAAAAGATGAAATTTAACACGACCACCCAAGAAGTATTGTTAGCAGAAACGGGGTAATAAAAAATACGATATAAAAAATACCGTATTTTATACCGTATTTTTATACCGTATTTTGAGCAGTTGCAGCAGAAACAGGCCCTAAGACGGAGAAAAATGGCAAGACGTCCTAGTTGTTTTGTTTTACTGCAAAACAAGAGGACTACTGATGATGGTGATATATAAACTTTATTTAGACATAAGACTGATGAACAGCACAACTCGTTCAATTGAACATTATTGTTTTTATACAAGTTCGTGATTTTACAAAAAAAATTAAACACCATATAAATACGAAAAAGACAAAAATTTGAAAAGAAAATGACAGCAGAATCCCTTCCATCGGACACCCCCTATTTAGGGGGCACCATACTGGTACTTCCTGCGTAAACGGGAACCCCTATCCAAGTGTCTCTTTTATACGGATTCTACTGTTGTACATAATAAATGTTTGCTGTATATATTTATATACAGTAGAAACTCGTTTCATTACTTTGCAAAGATAATTGAATTGGAATTTTGGGCCACCCCTGTTGATAAGACACCGATATTAAGGAGACACTTAACCGAGAAATGAAGGGCAGTATAATGTTTTACCACTACAGGCAACCTTGTACTGTACCTACATTCAAATTTGTTTTTAAAATGGTTAAAATATATTAAAACTAATATTAAAATATATCAGAAAGCATAAAATGAGAATCGTAAATTAATAATAATTTTGTGAAAAATAAAAAAAACAAACAAAGCAAAACATATGAAAGTGAAAGATTAAAAAACGGTAAATTTTCTAAAAATAATTTTCAGTGCTGAATAGACAATTCAATTCTATTGAATGACTGTAAAGTCATTTAGTTTGAAATATTCACACATTCAAAAACACATTTACATTACAAATTGAGGAAAAACAAGATGACTTGACACAATAATATACCTGTAAATGTGCCATATTTAACACATTTGCGTTCCCTCATTACATAATGTAGTATGCCCTTACATAGTACGTGATACTGGCAACTATCAAACTATAAGACTTTAGGCTTGCAATTAAAATGTTGGCTTATGGTATTTGTGTGTAAAACATATGTGCCAATATTTGGTAGAGAAAATGTTGTATTTTGTATTTTGCAGAGTATTGTCTACTGATCATGTACACTTATGTATCAAATGCTAGACATCTTCACAAAATTACCATAACTAGATGGTACGCTCGCTTCGCTCGCGTACCATCTAGGTCGTGCCCACAGATGGTTCTCGAATACACAGTAATTTCAGCGTAACAAAACTGGCGATTTCAAATGTACGTACCGCAGGACTATATACATTATCGTTTACAGAAACGAATAAATAGACACGATGATTTATGTAGTCAACTAAAATTAGCACCCTGGGAATTACTTCCCAAGGAGAAACTTATCACAAAATGAGTCCAAGTTTTTGATTTGGACTCATTTAAAGAAACCTAATTTGTGTTTTGTATGTAACATTAGAGTTCAGGGATGGGAAAGCGGATAGGTACAAAGAGGAACAATTTAAAAAAATATTCTTTATCCACTCAGTAACGAAATATTTTGTTCATGTTTTATAGGCCTATAAATAATATACCTCTAAATACAGTAAAACATTTGCAATTTAATACTTTTTTTATTTTATTTATTTATTTATTTATTTTAAATATTCATTGTACACTAATTTTCCCCGTGTATGGCAAGAGATTCCTAATTATATTAGAGAACATTCTTTATTTAGTTTAGTTAAAACTGTCACTGTCATAATCGATTGAAATATTAAAGTACCATGTCACGATACACCACTACGACGTTTATATTTGGTAATTATTAATTAATACAAACGTTGAGAAAGAACTGTCAGTATAAAGTTTATTTGTATATAATAATGTGTTTATATATCTAACAGTAGAGCCTATCCACAATCTCGCAAGTTTATTCTCAAAGGGCCCATATATTTACCTACCGTATGTGTTAAACCAAGGGCTCATAAATTTACCTACAGTACTTGTGTTAAACCAAACTCTGGCAGACTGAGAGATTGGGATGTTCCATTCATCGCAAATCAATAGATTTGTATAATCGTATATTAAATCTATCAAAATAGTATTTTTTAAAGAAAATCGGCCTGTCTTCAACATTATGATGGTGTACTCTTGCTGTTCAACCGGTTTTCAGCTATTAAAAACAATTATCGTAGGAGGAGATAGGAAAATGCGAAGCCTCCTCGCATTTTTGTGGCGGGTATTTTTCAAGATGGACATCCATTAGACAGTGTATACCACGGTCGGAAAACACCCCTATTTGGGGCAAATCGTTGAACCTAAATTCGTTTTAATCGTCAATAACTAATTATCTAACTTAATTCAATTAGTAAACAGGGTTACATCAGGTGGTTAAAATCAGTACCGAAAGTACGAACCAACTTTATATACCATCGAGTAAAAATTCTAGAAGTAAGGCGCGATTTACCGAATTTTGCCCTTACGTAAATTTATATATAGATACAAAAAAGATAGTCTGATTGCTCAAACACAAAACCTGAAGAAGTGATGTTTTTAGAGTTTGTATAAATTATACATTTATAATAATGGTTGTATTACATTACTATTAGTGGTCGTGGGTTTTATTCATTAGAAAATTACTTTAACATAAAGCGGTAAAAAAAAAGAAGAGCAGTAGAGTGTTGGTCTTTGTTGGTATACAATAGGAGCTATAAAATAAGAATAACAAAAATGATCTTGGCAATACTACAGTTAAATCCCTAAACTAGACAGACTTATTATTTAAATTAGACTATACAACCACCTATACATATCCTTTCACTTTTTCTATTTAGTCTATTTGTCTTTATTTATTTATTTATTTATTTATTTATAGTCTATTACAATTAAAAAAACAAATAACAATTTCATTTCACACATAAGAACTTTATATGTTGGAACATAATTATAAATGCAGTGTACATATGGTAATAACAACAGATAATGATTGTTGACTGCTATCACCTACATATCCTTTCACTTTTTATCTATTTAAAACAAAGATTGTCTTCATTTATAGTCTATTACAATTCAACAAACAAATAACAATTTCATTTCACACATAAGAACTTTCTCGCCCGTATTCTTAAACCGGACTTTAGTTGTAGTTTGAAGTTCGACTTGAAAAAGTTGTAGTTCGAGCTATTACTTCAAATTCGATTCAAAAACAAAGTAGTCGAAGTTTGCAGTTCGACTTAATGAAGTCAAGCTTTTAGTCGAGTTGCACACGTCTGGGTAACAAAGGCTATACATTGGCCAATGACAAGAGAGTATTTGAGGAGCAGACGAAATTTTGCGCATTGATATCACTTTCCATTTTCTTGCAACACTTTTTACGCATCAGGACTATATACATGAAAAGTAATTTTAATCGTTAATTATTGGAACAAGATCAGTATCAATTTAACAGTGAAGTACTTTTGATTAACAACTAACAAAATATTCAAAATATATTCAGGAACCATGGCAGTACGGTAACTTTTATATTTTCTAGGCCCCCAACAAAGTATGATCGCGACGAACCACGCACTTCATCGCATGACAAGAAAGCGCTAGGCCCCCTCAACATTCCATCGCGTGGTGAATTTCCGCATCTGCCATTGTCGCTATGGCGTGACGTAGCGCAAAGAAAATAATGTAATTTGTATACGGTTGTAAATAAAGATTATTTTCATTATTATAACTTATACCAATGTATACTTGATTAAGCTAATATAAAAATAGATATTTCATTTTTCAATATCTGGCCAATATAACAACTCAATGACTGTTACGTTTTTCATAAACATCGTTTAAAAACCATTTAGTTGACCATTTAAAAAAATTGATCAAAATTCGTCTCGATTTAGTCGAGGTTGGCCTGAATTAGTCGGCGATTTAGTTGAAGTTCGGTTTATGAATTAAAATGACGTCATTTTAAAAGTTTTAGCTCGAACTACGACTAAAGTCCGGTTTAAGAATACGGGCGTATATGTTGGAACATAATTATAAATTCAGAAAAGTGTACATATGGTAATAACAGGTAAAGATTGTTGACTACAACAACATATCCTTTCACTTTTTCTATTTAAAACAATTCTTCATTTATGGTCTATTACTATTCAACAAACAAATAACAATTTCATTTCACTATAACCTGTATATGTTGAACACATGATACATAGAGAATGGTTTACATATGGCATGAGCTGCTTTAACCTTACTTAACAATAACAGGTAATGACCAGGCAATGACGTCAACACAGGTTGATTTAGACACCTGGTTAAACAGAAACAAGTGGTACGATATCATCAAAGCAAAGAGACCTCATCTGTACTTTTCAAACACCGTGAAGTCATTTATGCTTCAACTACGGTAAAACCACTAAGCTCTTTTAAACGCGCTTGTTTAATTATGGTTTACAGGCGTTTTGTCAAGTATCGGAATATAGGAACGATATCCAATGTAATTAGTTTGTGTTGAAAACGTATCGGGTTTATGGCTAGACTAACTATACAATACAATGAGGTTAGGCTATGCAAACATGCTATAATTGAGAATAGTGTAAAAGGAAAAATATCATTATTAGGGACTATGTCAAAATTATTCTACTGCAGTAATTACATGTTTTACTGCAATATATCATTTTACTTTGTTTCATGTAGCAGTTAATGAGGCAGATATTACAATAAAACAGGGTGCATAATATTTTTTAAAAAATGCTATATCCAGGGAAGAGTCTACCTGTTATAACACTGCAGGTTAAAGGTTAAACCAAAATGTAATTACTGCAGTAACTGCAGGAAAATAATTTTGACATGGTCCTTTACTATGCTAATATATTCACCTAGTTCCCCTTATTCCTACTCTCTAAGTTAAACTATGTATACAATATCATTTCGACATAGACTTGTTGAATATAGAATAGGTAGTGTGTTCATGCATGGCTGCGGTGTGCCTATTGCATTCTCAGTGGAAACAGGAGGTAACTTAATAGCAGATGGCTGTGTTTCTAGTATATAAATAATAATACACAAATAATATAAATCATCACAAGCTATGAAAAGCATATTAAAAGGTACTGGTACAGCATTTCGCACACATTATATTTCTTGTTTGATTTGAGTAAACAACTATGCAGACACCACCTGTTGCCATTACAGTATAATATGTCCACAAACCTATTATGACAAAATAATGCTTTAAACTACAGTACCTACACCAATATAAGGACAAAAGTGATGACATTTTTGTACGAGATTATAAACATTGAAACAATCGTTTCCCTTGAATACAAAACCGCAAACAAGTAAATAGGTCCAGAAGAACCCATCTATAAACAATGACTGTTCTTTTATTTAAAGATGTATTGTCCCCCTGAAAAAAATAATTCTTACAAAAATGTTTGTTGAATATTCCATTTTAATGTAATATAATAGTTATCCACTTTGACCAAAAATTGGATTGAAAAGAAATGTATTTACCTGAAAAAAATGTAATTTCAAGCAAAAAATGGTCAAATTGGCTGCCAGCTCAATGGATTTTTGGTTGAATTAAACCATTTATTTTGCCATATTATGAGTGAAAACATGATTTGTTTTCTGGTTTTTTTTCTAAGGAAGTTATTAACTTTATTAAAACTACAAAATAACATGTTCAAAGTCTGATTTAATTAATCTTAATTTTTCATGTTTTTGGGGGACAATACATCTTTAAAGCTATATTGTCCCCTGAAAAAAATAATCTTTCAAAATTATTTTTATTTTTAAATGTTATATGCCATTTTAATGTCACAAAATAGTTTTCCACTTTGACCAAAAATTGGACCAAAATTATTTACATGAAAAAACTGTAACAAAAATAGTCAAATTGCCTGGATAGTCAATGTGTTTTTTATTTTGTCTATAAGTGAAAACATTTTTTTTCTACGGAAGTGAACGTGATTAAAACTGCGAAATGACCTATTCAAAGTCTGATTTAATTAATCTTCATTTTTCATCATCTTCACTGTAATTAAAGCAAAAAATAGTCAATGAGATTTAGTTGAATCCTGTTTATTTTGTCTTGTTTGATTAAAACTGCAAAATGGCCTATTTAAAGTTGTTTTTATTAATCTTCATTTTTCATGTTTTTGTGGACAATACATCTTTAAATCACAATAAAATAAATGTACGATATAAAATAGATAATACAAAAATATATATAGATCTATATTATACTGTACTGTCATAAATTATGTGTTTATGTAATCTACATAAAAATTGTGAAACTTTACGATTTTTAAATAAATTATTCAGCATTTTGTAAATTAGATATTAAGCACAAATATTGAGGATATGCGCAAGTGACAGGATACATTTACTCAATATCTTTTGAAATTACTTTGTCACCTATAACCTAATACATTTATTCCAGGTTGCTTGCATTTCTATACATACGGTACACTACTGTAGCTTTTTTATGAATTGGTATAGGCACATGAATTGTTTAAACCATAGGTCCAATGTACACAGTTATAACCTGTGTGGACTTTAAAGAACCCAGTTTATCATTTGAGACAAGTAGTTACCCAGGTGAACTGGTTCACAAAATATCAGAGGATTACCACCTATCTGACAGGACAGTGATATTGGTATTCCTTTACTATATGTTGCTAAAGACATAAAATAAATAAATAAAAATAAAACCAGTAAATATCATCTTTGATCAAGCTTAGCCTCAAAATATTTGTTGTTCATACAAGTTTAATATTATATTTTAAATTACTTAAAAAACTGGTGACAATAATATCATTGCATTGCATTTCCTTGCTCACTTATTGCAAATGAGCCGATTCTTGGTACTGTATCTAAATGTGCCCGGTATCATAGGCCCTTCCAGTTTAGCCTAGTGAGTTAACTGATATTCAGGGGCCCTCTTTAATAAATATAAAAATACATTGCAACAATTAAAAATAACAAACGGTTTAACACTTAAACTGTCCATGAACATTGAATTTTCCTAGGCTCCAGTATGGTACTGGAAAACTATTTTCATAGTGGAGATACAGTTTACTGAGGTTCTGGTGCACATAAAATAGGTAGTGCGATCACTAATAACACACTCCTAAACTGCCCTTGAGGAGTGTGATTTACAACACGCCTTAATTTGGTAAACTTCTACGCACGAAAATACAAACAGCACACCTACAGCACCCCTGAATGTATTGAGGAGTGCAATTTGTAGCACACCTATAATATTCAAAAGACAACGCCTGGAAAGGGATGTGGAAAGGAATTAATAGCCACAACCTAAAATGTACTTAACCTCCCTTTAAAACTTTTGAATCCATTTTGGTAAAACTTTGCTTTATTAAACTGCAACACTTATCACACCCACTATCAGGGCTTAATCAACTCAAACTGGGGATGAAGTACTTTGCAACATATAAATTAAAGATTACTGATAACTGTATCTAATGATAAACTACCCACCATTTTGAGGCAATCAACTGACGGTTTTAATGTTTGGAATATTATATAAATCTTCACTTTACTTAGTAGTGTGTGGGTGTCAATTAATAGACCCAGAAAGATATGATAAATAACTTGTTTCATTCTTTCATTGCCTAGAGCTAATTATTGTTGGGAAAAATTATATAAACAGAAGATCTGATTTAATACTATAAAACATAGTTCATGGACTATACCATTTGTGGAGAGGGGTGTTCAATGAAAGTTCTACTTTTTTAGTTATATCTTGCTTTTGGAGGAGAAAGGCTATTGTCAGTTTATCCAGGTAAGCTAGGCACAAAATAGACAAAGCTTTCAAATAAAATCATGTGACGTTGTCTTTGAGTGTTATATCTTGATAAACCGACAATCTTTCTCTTATTAAACAGTAGGTTAAAATATGAATAAAAATAATAATAATGGTATAGTCCATGAATTCCACCCTCAAGTGGATACTTCCAAACATACCATCCATAGCCGTTTTAATCAAACAGATACCACTTAAACATACAGTATATTACTGTATGTTTCGCAGCCATTACAAAGATACTGTACAACACTGTAAAATAACATACTGTAGTGGTAAATTCTTAAAGAGCTATTTGTTAACTGTATTATACAATATATTACTTGCACTAATAATATGAAACCAAAAGTTACAAAAAACATAAATAAAATAAAAATATTATTATATTCACAACTAATAAATTAGTGTGACAGTTGAGAAAAAAACACTGTAGTTACTCAATATATATATCATACTGTATGTATTATCCAATAATATTGACATTTTTGTATAAAATCATATCATCATATCAAAAAGATTCCCGTATCTATATTGTACAGTGATCATATGCAAACTCTGTTATATACAAAACATGTTAACATGTGACACCTGTATTATATATTAGGCCATAAGCCTAACTGAAACTTAACATGTTACAGGCACCACATGTGATGTGACACAGTATATAGAATCTGCCTATGATACTGTACAATGCCATATATGGAGATACAGTACAGAGAATCTGGTGTTCAAAACTATATTTTCCACTAAAACATTCATGACAATGGCTCGTGCGTTTAAAATCATATTTTCCCTTTTCAAAATCATTTCGGTTCTATTACTCTCCTATATTCAATAAATCAATTTTGTTTTGTGAAAAGTGAGACAAACACAATTGCAAGCGACGACAAAAACAAACCGCTGTATGACAGGCCAACAATGATTCATAACACATCAGAAATATTTATTATCATAATACATTTTAAATTTATCTAATTATGAGCAGATTAAATTTCCTTAAAACATGGCAGTATTCGTTTTCAAATTAATTGCGTATGATTTAATTTTGCTAGCATTAAGTGAACAATTCACTTAGTAACTAATGGCGAAAAACCAAACAATGGACAGTCAGTTTTCTCCCGATAACGGTTTCTTCTTTTGCGTAAATTATCAATTGAATCATTTTTCTGGCTCTCAGCCAATGAACACAGTCGTGGGTTTTGATCAATGGGAACATTTTCTATGACTGTATTGTGTAAATCTTTTACAAAAATATTGTAAATTAACTGTTTATATTATTGCGGTATGCAAGTTGAAAATAGTCGCGTAATAAAAACATTAAATGAATACAGAGAATGTAAAAAAATTATTTAGTGTGAACCAAATACAGTGAAAAATTAACATAATGGTAATTCTCTTTTTTCTGTGGTCATTACATTCCGAGCGTTAATTTGATACAAGTAATTTGTATCAAAAAGATCCACAGTGCAATCGCCAGAGGCTATCTTCTGCTATATAATCATATTCTTTATGTTTCCAGTTTAGTAAAGCTTAAATAAAATAATTTCAGATTCACCTATACTTCACAGATTCCATGACAGATTTGATTTCTTGTTAAATTTTTAATATTTTTTTACTTAAGTTCTTTTGATGCATCTGTTTTTGAGATGTAATATTTTCTTACTAATGTTTATCATGGGTTTTTATGGTTTTTGGTAATTTCTAGTGATCTAATAATGGTTCACAATTTTTCTCTACTTTTTCTTCTGAACTTACGTCACACACAAAGAAATGACGACGAATGGTATTTCCAAGAAGTCTAAGTATCTCCCGCAAGAAATTCATTACTATTCATCTGTGAAATAACCTGTATCTCAGCGCATTACTTTAAAAGAAAATCTACACTTGATGTTAATACAGTCGAAAGTGTGAACATTAGTGGTGACCTGTATTTATGACGCGTGACATGCAGACATGGACGACGTCTATAAAGCAAGAGACCGCCATCTTCAAGTCATTCATATTCAGAATGCCACCTAACGATTCCTCAATTGCGCATCACACACATTAGGAAAGATTGAAATGACTGAATAATTAATTTTAATTAAAAATAAACATTTTCTTGAATCACTTTAGATAACTGTATACATTCAATTAAAATCTATAATTAATGGTGTAGTCCCAAGGTGCATGAAAACAGATTGCAACAGTGTTTACTACACACATTCAACGGATATGTGGTCACGACACAAATCTAGAACATATTGAATTTCTCATCTGTAAAGCTCTGTCTACACTTTCAAACTTTATTTGACAACAAAATGTGATGTGCCCATATATGGTGTCACATCACTACCATATTTGGGCATATCACTACCAAACTTGGTCACATTTTTTTGTCACATAAAGTTTGATAGGGTAGACAGAGCTTAAGCATACTAGTATCAAGTTTTAATTATAAAAAACAATATGGAAAATGTGGTTTCATTTATTGGGCCTGTTTCTGCTGCAACTGCTCAAAATACAGTATAAAAATACGGTATTTTTTATACCATATTTTTTAGTACCCCGTTTCTGCTAACAATACTTCTTGGGTGGTCGTGTTAAATTTCATCCTTTTTACCCAAATTGCCATTCATTTATTTGGTCGATAATTAAAAATAAAAGAAGTTTTACGTCTCACTTTCAACAGCCTAGCCCTAGTGATAGAGATGTTGTGAGAGCACAGAAAACATCGTAATGGGGACAAGTAATTCGTTCCCTCCCTGAGTTTTTGTCTTTTGCAATGTTGTACTGCTTTCGCAGGCTCTTCAGCTTTGAATTTACTTGCTTTGGAGACAAGTCTATTCCGTACTCCTGCTTTATTTTTTTAAAGAAATGTCTTTATAAATGTGGTTGTCCCTTTTATTACCTTTTAGTTGGTCGGACATTTTAGCTTCCCCATCCCCTCCTTCCCCACACAGATTTATATAGTAAATACTGTGACTTCGCTCCACATTTTCGCCAAATATATCTATACACGTGTGTAAAACAGCTGACAGCGACAGAAAATAAAAACACCATGTTGACCTCATGTCACAGGTAAAAAAAATACGGTATTTTTTATTGGCAGCAGAAAAGGGTACAAAAAATACAGTATAAATTTGTAAATACCGTATTTTATCCACAAATTTTGTGGGGAAAATATGGTATACAAAATACGGTATTTTTTTTATGAGCGCAGTTTCTGCTGCCAAAAAAATATGGTATATATACGGTATATATACGGTATTCAAAAAATACCGTATAAAATACGGTATTTTCTTGGCAGCAGAAACAGGGCCATTGTTCAATTATTAAATTCACTTGATTTAAAGGTACAAGAGCTTTGATATCCAGAAGTAAGAGTAGACACCAAAATTGTTGCATGTATTGTGATGTCATATCACTACCATATTTGGATTATCACTACCATATTTGGGCACATCACACTTTTTTTGTCAAACTAGTTTGAAAGTGTAGCCAGAATTAAAGAATGGGTATTGCTATTGTTATATCATGAGCCGTACATTCTCCTATTAACAATTGAATTTAATAGTTTTTTGGCAAATTTTGTTGTGTGGCCAGAATCAGAGAGCCACCTATTTACATGGCCTAGTCTTCAACATTGGATTCAACATGGAAGCAATGGATTAATTGAATAAAAGATAACTTTACAATACCAGGTGTGTTATAAAACTAACAATGAATATTTTACATTTGTTGTGGAAAATATTTGTTAAGCCTATTGTTGAATAGAGCTTGTGAAAATGATCTCCTCATTCAATGAGTAAACATTATTTGTATAATACATAATCACAATATTATCTATTGTATTCAAGTTTTTGAGTCAACTTTTACACTCAACAATCGGCCAAGCATCTTCAAATTGCAATGATTCGTAGAAATGCTGAAGTCAGCACTTGTCATAACTTGATGAATTAGGAGTGAGTGGGTGCATTACGTCAAAATATTATTTTAAACACAATTACTATACAGTAGGTGGATATGCAACATCTCATTGGTCAATTCTCTTCATATACGTAAAACTTTTATACATAAATGAATGAAAAAATTCATGTAAAATTGTTTTGAAAATTGGAAAATTTAATATAGACATTTATTGTTCAATTTGTTCAAAGACATATATTAAAAATTGTGTTTTATCTTCTTAGGAACATGTGGCCAAGGATTACCAATATTACAATTTAGAAGTAGATGTTCAGAATCACTATCATCCCTTAACATGCTTGAGCTCTTGTACTGACATTAACACCTTTTTGCTTAAGTCAAGATAGTTGTGCCTATCTTTTTTCTTAAAATGGACCTGAAATGGATTTTCGATTTTCAAGAAATTCACACATGTTATTTAAATGTATCAAATTAACACAAACCCATACAAATAAAAACAAAATGTATAGTATTTTGAGTGAAAACGAAATTTTAAGATATCATGGCAAATTAGCGAAAATTACTCACGCCATTGCAATATTCTATTTCAACGGCCGTCGGAAGCCTCTATATTCACGACGTCACATATACACACGATGATATCGAGAGCGTGTATGCCGCCCGATAGTCAGTGAATAATCGACGGCCTGGAAAGATACCTGAAGCGTTGACACTAATACTAATTTATTCAATATCTAATGTTGTTGAAATATAGGTCCCTAAAATGTACTTCGTTTGTTCTAAAACCCGAATTTAGAAGACCTACCTCCTAAACCTTTACTAGGCCTAGGCCCTCAATCCAGCGCGCGGAGTCGATCCACCACCCACATCATGCGGCGAGGCTCAGTTTTATGTGCATCCAAGGACCAAAGCAATATCAACAACTTGCAAAATATGAATAAAATTCGTTTTCGAACTGCCTGATTCGTGACAAATAAATTATCATCTCATATTACTAATTTAATTCTGCTAAACTAAAAACTAAAGAAACTAACACATTTTAGCAGTATAAATTACGAACGATATACAAAATACACGAACGGAAAATATGGATACGCATCATTGCGCACGGAGCTGTATCCCGGACAACGTTGCCAGGCCAACTTCGGTATTGCCAGAAAAAAAACGTTGATTTTAAGATTTTAAATCGTCATTTATACGATGAATAACCGTTTATACGGTAATAATTTTATTTAAAAAAATTCTAAATACATTTCTGCAAATGCACAAGCATTTTTTAGAAAATACTCCATAGATTTCAAGAGTTATAGTCAAAAAACTGCAAATTGTCCATTGGAGGGATAGGAATATATTCGCAAAGTGACGTCACCCGCGAATGTTTTTGGTTTTCAAATGGGGCTTTCCCCAAAAGGGCCAATTTATATTTTGTAACAATATACATTCTAGCAACACCTAATAGCCCCCAAAACATCATTCTAAAATGAAAAAAATCGAAAATCCATTTCAGGTCCAATTTAAGTGAAACTTTATTTGTCAAACCAATATATATATTTTTATATATCTAGTGTGTATGAATTTCTATGATCTGCCAACAACGAATTATTTTCTTGTATGATCATGTTTTTGTCATGCAAGACCAATTTCTGTATTTTTATATTTTTAATTATAAAACAAATATAATACCTTTGTTAACTTAGTTAAGTTGACTGTGTCTTGCTCTGTTTGAACTTTAGCTTCAACAGACATAGTAGTTGGTTACACACACTTACAGTGGTAAACAACACCTACAAAAAAAAGTAGAGAGAAAACAAAATTGTAATATTCATCAATCTAATTTTTGGTTTTTATAAAAAATAAATGTCATAGAACTTCACATAAACCAACAGTGGTGTTAGTAGTCTATGAGCGCCACTTATACCTGGATAAACCAAAAATAGCCTATGCTTTCCTGAGGTATGTACTGATTGCCAAAAAAATACAAGGTGGACTGTACCATTTAGAGAGAGGGGTGTTCAATGAATTTTCTACTTTCGAGTATATCTCGCTCTTCGAGGAGAAATATGGCATTTGTCGGTTTATCCAGGTAAGCTAGGCACGTAATAGACTCAGCTAATTTTTAGTTATTTTTAGTTTTTATAAAAAATAATTGTCATAGAACTTCACATAAACCAACAGTGGTGTCAGTAGTTTGTGAGTGCCACTTATACCTGGATAAACCAAAAATAGCCCATGCTTTCCTGAGGTACTGATATGCCAAAACCATAATTTAGTGAATAGAAATTCAAACAGTGGAAAAACTGCCATATGTTTTTAAATGAAAGGGAGATAGGATTCAATTCTAATGACTGAGTGTATAATTGTCTTATCTTTTTATTTCAATAAGAGAAACGGTATGTTTGTTAATACGTTTTTATTGCCGCCATCAATAGACAAGAATTTTAATAGTGGTTTATTTATCTTTTTAATGATAAATTATATTAATTTAACGTTATCAGCAAATATGACACTAATGACAATAGACCTGATAAGAATCCTTTATTAATAAAATCAATTAACAAAATAGTCCGGATACAAGATAACAGCTAGTCACGCAATGTTAATAATGAACGCATTCTTTAACAAATAAGAACCTTCCCAACAAAGTGTTTCAGTTGAGTTAATTAGTGCATAGAGATATTATAGTGAACTATCTTTATGTAAATACCAATTCATTCTTATAATACAAGATCTATACAGGGGCAGATGTGGAAGTTGTAATGCAAAAGATAGGACATCAAATTAAGCTCAGCCCTTCATTTCATCATTTTTAGGCCCTGGGCTCCCCTATTTAAAAATCCTGGATCCACTAACTGCAAAACATTGTTAAATATTAATGTTTGCTGTTTTAATATTAAAGTAAATTTATGTTTTGATATTTTTAACCATTTCTAAACGTTACCATTAAACAATGATACATCAATAATTTACAACTTGCTTATAGCCAATATACTCAAATCAATTGGAGTGAAAATGTAAAAAAAAGTGGGTTTTTTGTTATTGAATATATAAAATTATATTTATAATTTAGTCCAGTTGAATCCGGTTGCAAGGACGACAAGACTAGCGTTAGCATCAAATACATATTGGTAGTTTGTCATGTGATGTGTGGCTAATTAACATACAAAGATAAACTAGGTTCATAACAGCATAGGTTACGTTTATTGATCACTACTAATAATATACTACAGTAGAACCTGTGTTTTACGTACCCTGATTTTACGTTCCCTCGATTTTACGTACGCTTAAAATAACCGATGACGTCATCATTTTCTTACATTGAGGGCGCAATTTAACAACAACAAAGCACACAAAGCCACAATCATGGCTGTGTGAGGAATTCTGCTGTGTGTGGGGGACAAGCTACGCACGTGCATTCCCCTAAAGCAGCGACTGTTTTTATTGATAGAAAACAATTATATTTTACACTTTATTTAAACATCGCACAGCCTGTATAACTGTACTTTTCTAGTTAGGCCTCACATCTTGCTAGGCCTGCTAGCCTAGCCTGAATAGCCTAGGCCTAGCTAAGCTAGTGACGCATACTGTACACAGTACAGAAGTAGGCAAATACGGCTAGCTACGATCTCTACGTATTTGGGGTCAAGTTAAGGTCAACCTTGATTTTACGAATCCTTTGTTTTACGTACGCCTTTCGGTCCCGTACCGTACGTAAAATGAAGGTTCTACTGTACTGTGATATTCATATGGAAACAAATTGTAGCATTGATAAAAATGATATATGACTGTCACTATGGAGAGTATAAGCATGGACTAGGATAAAAGCTCACTTCTAAATGATAGACTGAATGAATTTCATGCAATAATATGGGCATCTGGGTATACTATTACGTAAATCTTGTGTTTTCACATATACAATTATACAGTGGATATTACCTAAATAGATTAGTAGAACACTGAGTGATAAAAAATGAAATGCATAAATGATACCATTCTGTTTTCCATTCCATATGTATCTGCCAGAAATTATTAGTGGATGGTAAGATGATGTTTGCTTATCATTTAATACCTTTAATTAAAGAATAAATTATAAAATATAACAAATAATATTTATTTTGTTTTTATATATATTGTTTATATATATTTACAACAAATAGGAAAGGAAATATGAAAAAATAAGCTTTATAATTATATTCTGTGAGATAAATTTATATTTTCTTTTAAAATTGGTAAAAATAAACATTGGAAAAATTTCAGTGAGGAAAACATTATTATTGTTGGTGGTCATTGTTAAATTTAATATACAGTAGTATTCCAATTGATGGCTAAAAATATTTTGTCTTTATTTTGATAGTTAATATGCGAATCTAAAAATACCTAAAGTGACCAAATAATACCACAGTATTGGTAAGGCCTACTGTATACAATATCAGTAAGTCTTAATTGTATTGAGAAAAATGAAATAAAAACATATGGAAAAGTATGAATAATTCCAATCCTACCTTTAAATAAGTTAGTAATAAAACCCATACCCACATAGATATCAAAATCTAATCCTATACAAACTAGCGACATATATTAGGCCTACCATTAACTCCTTGCACTCATTAGCCACATCAATGGACAAAAAAAAAACATCAACTCGTATAATATCCGACGATGATGGAAAGCGTTTGCGGTCCAGAGAGTTAATAACGGTGATTAGGATATTTCAAACTCTCCCACATCATTAATGATATGGGTCCCATGTGAATAGCAGCTATAGTAATAAAAAAATAAACAAATCCAAATTGTTCGTGATCACAAGATACGGTATAGTGTTTTCATCTTTGAGGTTTTTATTGTTATCTGTAGAGAAGTGTTTATACATTTTTGATCTTATTTAAATATAAATAGGGTAGTAAATTATTAAATATATTAGCAGGTAAATGAATGGTTTAAATAAATAATAATTTAAATTAAATTAAAAATAATTACACGAACGGATGAACAATTAATTTGTGGATAGCAAAGAGTTGTCATGAATGAAACTAGATCAGATTGATGGACAGATGGGTAGATATATGAATGGATGAATTGAAAAGAACAGCAGATACTGTACATACAACCACTCCATTGGGCCATACTAAGGCAAAACTTTCCTTAAGTGAGAAAACATCTGTTTTGTGCACATGTGGAGATATTGGGACGTGTCCCAGCTCCTTAACTCGACACAGGTTTGATGGTTTCTAAGGGCCTGTTCGTAGGGGTTGAAAATACCAGCTTATTCCCGATTTCCGTTCGCGTGATCAAATTAACCTTTGCCTCAGGCTACAAAAAATTTGAGGCAAAATGTTCACCAAATTTGCAGGTTATTTCAGCGATAATCCAATTATACTCGGCCTTCGAGGATAATAAATCTCCGATAGAGGCAATGTGTCAAATTTTGACAAACGTTCGCTGCCTAGGCCCGTCATTTCTCCTACGAAGCTCTTCCATACACGCTTCGAGAGCGATCGTCAGCTGGTGCTGTCCTTGTTGGTGTAGACCGCTTAGTAGGCCTAGCTGGTCGGTGGTGTTTCGTGTAACATTGGGCTCAAATTCTTCGTCAAGGAGTAAAATAATGGTCGTCAGGAGAAGGCATATTTCGGCAGGATTATCGGCGTTAAGAGGCATAAGGTTTGTCGCAAGGATAAGCAGTGTAAAAGGTAGCAAGTAATTGTTATTGTAAAGAAAGATCGCGAGTAAAAAATATACAACACGAAACTAGCGTGCGAAAATGGGGTCGTAGGTTGTAAAGACAACTGACCTTAAAACGTAATTTCCGGTTTGTGATTCGTCGATTAAGCAAATAAGTGGTTAAATATTTCAAGTACGAACAACGCTCAATTTATAACCCGAGGCATGGGTGAAATTAAGCGCTTATTTTAACCACCGTACGAACACGACCCAGGTCCTGGTGACGACCAATAACACATCGATTGATCTAGCTTCGTCGTCAATCCTTGGTCGTTGCAAATCAAAGCTCCATATTGTCAACTTTAGGAGACAACATTATAAAAATAGGTATTCTACTATAGAGACCGCTCATTATGTAAAGCCCCTTATTTTCTCTAAATTGTTAAGTGTATTCATAATCTTATCTGCATGAACCCCATGTCATGTAATCTTAAACTGACAGAGCTACAGTACATTTAAACTTAATCTCTTTAACTAACTCTGGCATTTATTAAATTAGTTTCACATCAAATTGAATTGATTAGGGCACAGCTCTAGGCTCAACAAACTCTTTCAATCCTACAATTATGAAAAACGCCCCTCTGACATAATCAATGTTTGACTGCACCATATTGGTAATAATTAAATCAATCATTGAAAGTTTATAAGTTTGGGCATCAATAAAGTGGATTGCTTGCCCTTGGACAAGTTGCCAATGTTGATCACCTGAAATTATTATTGGAAAACCTTTGTCATACATTTTACAACTGTGCAATGGTGAAACGCTGTACCCGACTTTTATAATCCCACATGAGAGCGTGGCTAGCTCACAGACGATACCACTCTTTCCTAGGGAGTTATGGTACTTTTGTTTTTTACTCAGAAGAGAAAGACCAATTTCAGTTTATCTAGGTAGGCCTAAGCTAGGCACAAATTAACAATAGCCACTATAACAACTACAGTAGTTCAAGGCGACACTCGTAATAAGGCGACACTCTTAATAAGGCAACACTCTTAATAAGGCGACACTCTTAATAAGGCGACACTCGTAATAAGGCGACACTTGTAATAAGGCGACACTCATAATAAATTGACACTCGTAATAAATTGACACTCGTAATAAGGCGACACTCGTAATAAGGCGACACTCGTAATAAGGCGACACTCGTAATAAGGCGACACTTGTAATAAGGCAACACTTGTAATAAGGCAACACTTGTAATAAGGCGACACTCGTAATAAGGCGACAATAGTAATAAGGCCACATTCATAATAAGATGACACTCGTATAAATAAGGCAACACTCTTAATAAGGTGACACTCATAATAAATTGACACTCGTAATAAGGCAACACTCGTAATAAGGCAACACTCGTAATGAGGCAACACTCTTAATAAGACAACACTCGTAATAAGACGACACTTGTAATAAGACGACACTTGTAATAAGGCAACACTCGTAATAAGGCAACACTCGTAATAAGGCAACACTCGTAATAAGGCAACACTCGTAATAAGGCAACACTCGTAATAAGGCAACACTCTTAATAAGGCGACACTCGTAATAAGGCCACATTCATAATAAGATGACACTCGTAATAAGGCAACACTTGTAATATAAGGCGACACTCGTAATAAGGCCAGTGCACTCATAATAAGATGACACTCGTAATAAGGCCACACTCATAATAAGGCCACACTCGTAATAAGATGACACTCGTAATAAGGCAACACTCGTAATAAGGCCACACTCGTAATAAGATGACACTCCTCGTAATAAGGCAACACTCGTAATAAGGCGACACTCATAATAAAATGACACTCGTAATAAGGCAACACTCATAATAAGACGACACTTGTAATAAGGCCACATTCATAATAAGATGACACTCGTAATAAGGCAACACTCATAATAAGGCGACACTTGTAATAAGGCAACACTCGTAATAAGGCAACACTCGTAATAAGGCAACACTCGTAATAAGACGACACTCGTAATAAGGCAACACTCATAATAAGATGACACTCATAATAAGGCGACACTCGTAAAAAGGCGACACTCGTAAAAAGGCGACACTCGTAAAAAGGCGACACTCGTAAAAAGGCGACACTCGTAATAAGGCAATACTCGTAATAAAATGACACTCGTAATAAGGCAACACTCGTAATAAGGCAACACTCGTAATAAGGCAACACTCGTAATAAGGCAACACTCGTAATAAGGCAACACTCGTAATAAGGCAACACTCGTAATAAGGCAACACTCATAATAAGATGACACTCGTATTTATAAGACACTCGTAATAAGACGACACTCGTAATAAGGCGACACTCGTAATAAGGCGACACTCGTAATAAGGCGACACTCGTAATAAGAGGACACTCGTAATAAGGCGACACTCGTAATAAGGCGACACTCGTAATAAGGCGACATGTTCTCATATAAATGTTGTTTTAGTTCAAACTAAAAATACATCTTTCTTCAAGATTATAAGTCAACTACAGAATCTAATCCATTTTTAAAACATCCATAATACTACACTACTGCATTTTCTATAGTAACTCATGTTGTATACTTACCGATAATATTCTAAAATGTTTAATGCAACATCATGGAATGTCACCTTACGATGTTCATCTGAAAAAACAAAGTAACAGTATATTGTAGATTAAACAAGTATACCAGATTGCATGAGTTATATATACTATATTTAAATGACATGATGATTTTAAACAGAAACGTTCACTGACATTTACATTTTTCTATTTATGTTCAGATGCTGTTCCAATAATGATGTACATTTATCAGACACGTGTACAATAATAACATTGCTTTACTGTAAAGGGACCATGTTAAAAGTATTCTACTGCAGTTACTGCAGTAAACTACACATAAACCAACAGTGGTGTTTATGAGTAGCCGTTACCTGGATAAAAAAGGTGGTTTGTGGGGACGCTTCAACTTGGTGGTAGACAGTACTATTTATGAATTTTCTGCTTTATCGAGTTATATCTTTCTCTTCAAGGAGGCTATTATCGGTTTATCCAGATAAGCTAGGCACAAAATAGACTATATTTTGTATGTATTATATAGAAAGCTTTTTTAAAATATTACATACTGTTTTAATTGTAATGGTACAATGTTATGAACTTCTAGAGAAGCAATAGTAGTTACTGCAGTAGCCTGTAAAATAATTTTGACAAGATCCCTAAGAAATTAAGACATTAAAACATGAAGAAAATCAAGTCGTTGAAAAATTCTCTGCTAATTCATTAAATAATTTCAAGAAATATTTCAATTGATATGTCTGTCAATGTTTAAATGTCACACTGAAAAAATGCAATTTATCTATGTGCAATTGCATACAACATTGTGAATTGAAAAGGATTAAGTATTCAGAAAGAGAGACGATTACGTCAACCAATCATAGAAGAAAACCGCAGTTGGTTGTATGACTCATATGAAGAATGTTACGATTAACATCATTGGCGATTTTAAATATGTGATTCATGACGTACGTACATTTGTAATGAATGGAATTATTAAATACTAACATTAAGAACTAAAAAATAACACATTTAAACACATGAAAATAGTAAAAAAGATATATTATTCTACAGCTCTATCTACACTATCAAACTAGTTTTACAAAAAAGGTATGTGCCTAAATATGGTAGTGATATGCTTAAATATGGTAGTGATATGACATCATCATGTCCATATATGGCCACGTCATTTTTTGTCCACATAATGTTTGATAGTGTAGACTAACATAGACATACTTTACTGAGATAATATATTCTTTGAATATTAAAAGATGTAAATCTATTGAGGTGGTGTAAATTTTTTTTTAATACATTATATTGTACATTGCAGTGGTCACTGAAGGTTATTTCAAACTTGACCACTGGTCCAGAAAATCAGTTTTTACTGGCCCGAATTTACTGGTCAATGGTATTGACAGGTAAATAGAATTTCTGTGAACAATTTACTGGACAGAATGGGGCAGTTATTGGATCAGTTTTACAGATACAGTATGTTTTTACTGGTCATTGGTCAGCCAGACTTGTATACTGCATTATAAATCAAAATTTTAAAAGCTTTGTGGTTTTCCCAAATATTTTTTCAAATGAATTTAGGACTATGTATTATTAAGAAAGTTTAAATTTAGATTTCCGGCTTTCAGCATGTCCTTTGTATAAATAAGAAAAGCCATTAAAAATATAATTTGTGTTCTATTTTTGGATAGCAAAATTGTTCCAATTAATTGTTATAAATAGAATAGTAAATAGAGGCCTAATATTCAATTTATCAACTACTGCATTTAGCCTCAAATAGAACATTTATGTCATAAATGACATCAATAGTTGAATTTAAATGTATAAAATTACAAATTTTAATCCTATTTTTTATTTGCACCATTTATCATACCAATCAACATACTTAAAATAATAACTTGCACGCTAAATACTATTAATGACGCAAAACTTTTTTTCATTAGAATAATAAATTACTTTTATCTATTTTAAAAAGCAGTGTTGCCACTCATTATGTATTAAAATAAAGATAAACATAAAGGCACTATAAATTCTCATGTTTATAAAACAATAATGTGATTACAAGTTTGTAATTCTCTAATTAATAAATGTTTATAAGTTAAATGAGTTTAACACTTTTAGCAGAGCTGGGTTGGATAATATTGAGATAAGGTATTATATTAGTAATGGTGCAATGAAAATTTAACTGGCATTACAAAAATGTTTTTTTATTTGTGTTTTTCTATAGTATAAGCTTATAATTTGTGTTGTGTAGATGAAATTATATTTTTATATATTGTTAATCATAGGGTATGTATTATGTATGTAAACTCCACTCACTATGCCACGTCCTTGACGTTTATATATACAACAGCTACATACCCATCATACACTATGCAATTCAGCCTTGTAAATTTTTATGTGCAATTTTTGAATAAATATTCCGATAGGCCTATAATATAAAGATAGTATAATATTGAAGGCTATTATGTTAACCCTGAAAGTCTAAGCATAAAATATAATAGATAATTTAGCTTCGAATCCAATCTTTTTGATCAACATGACGACTTTTAAATGACCTTATTATCCCTGTTTAAAGTCAAATATTCTAAACATTATGCCACACCTACCTAAATTAAACCTAAATCCTCAATACTGTAGATATTGTGTAAGTTTATTTTAAGGTCATGTATAAGATCTTATTAATTAGTTTTATAAATAAGTATAATTTGTAGTTGGAAGTAAGAGCGTACTTTACCACTGTACATTGATAACTGACTGACATTGTCTTGAATATAATTTTTTTGCTTCCAAAACTATTATATTAATATAGATATTAATTATAGATTTTTAATTTTTAATTTATTATATTAAAAAAGGCCTTGGACAGTAGATGAAAGTTGACCTAGAGGTCAAAAGAATAGAATCATAAATATTTACCCAAAGCCATAAGCATTAACTGTAATTATACATTGTTAATCAATCTATTTATATATATATTAATAATAATTCTTTTATTGAACTTTTTATAAACCAGGTGTTACTGTATCATAATTATAGTAAAATGTGTATTAAATTGTATAACATTTAGTATTTGGAATTATTATTAGTCTTAATTTAATTGGGATAATCAACATAGAAGTAGATCAAGATTATGATTAACTTATTTTGTCAAATAAATAATTCATCAATATTTATGATATTTTTGACAAAATAAATGGTTGTAAATTGGTCTCCTTTTCACATCGCCATTTAAAAAAGAAAATCTACAGGGCAATACGGACTGGCCCTGTACAGGGCAATACGGACTGACCCTACAGGGCAATACAGACTGACCCTACAGGGCAATACAGACTGACCCTACAGGGCAATACGGACTGGCCCTACAGGGCAACACGGACTGGCCCTACAGGGCAATACGGACCGGCCCTACAGGGCAATACGGACCGGCCCTACAGGGCAATACCGACTGGCTCATTTTCCTAAAGTGCCTTTTACTTACAAACCAGATACCAACATTGGAAGTGATGTTGCCTATTAAGCTAGCTTATCTCATGATCATTTTTCAGCTTTTAGAAAAGAAAACACACCTTCTATAATAATTCTTGCCTTGCTAAAAGATGGTTTGGCATTGTGAGATAAATGATACTGTTATTAAAATTCTTTAATATGAATTTACATGGTTTGCCTCTAGCACATTCAAGAGGATTGATCTTTAGCATTCAAATCTTCAAACATACTAAGATTGATACATGGTGATGATGTTGTTGATGAGAATGACAAAAATGAATAACAACCAATACTCCAAACATAATTTACATAATGATTTCCTTTTTCCCCGATGAATTATGGAACTAGTCCATTAAAGTCCAGGAATATCCTAGGAACTTGTACTGTAACTTTTTATATCTAAACCCTCCCTCTGGAGAGCATGGGCTATTGTCGGTTTATCCAGGTAAGCTACAGTAGGCATGAAACTTTCAAATTATTACTACTATTCTACAATATTTTGTTTGTTGCAATATTGCATTATTAGTTTCTACACAAGAAATTAGCATATGGAACAGTGTGGACGTGTACATGGTAAAAATCAATGAATTGATCCATTTTCACGCCAGGATTGACTGTCAATTTCGGATGTACAACAGAAGGAGGTTACTGACAATAGGCCTATAATTTACACACACCATTCACGGCTATGCAAAACAAAGTTGGAAAGAAATGCTTTCATTTTCACTCATTTGTGTAATTTTCAGGCATTTTTATTAGGAAAAAAGGTGAATAAATATCTATATCAATCAATTTTACACTGAAAAATACTATTTTTATTAATAATAGTTAGTAAAATTCCTATCTTATAACGTTATGGAAAAGTCATTTAACACCTAGTATTTCACAACGCTTGGAGCTACGCTATAAAAAAGATAGGCCTAGACTTTTTTGTAGACGCATCATACACAGAGTAGGGCGACATTTATCCATCATTTTGGTTAATACAAGTACTTAAAACGTACTTACGTGAAAAACTGATGCTTTATTAGATATGAAACAAAATACATTTATATCTTAAATTATGGAATTTGTATTCTAATTTAGGAAAATAAATACACAATCTAAGTATAAGCTTAATGTTATTTCGAAAACTGACTTTTAATTTATTCCTAAGTATTTTTGATAATCAACGTATATATAAATCTAAAGACAAAAATAACTGAAAAAATTAAAATGTTGTGGGTATCAGTGACTGGATCTCAATGGGGATATTGTCTAACTGTTTGCCTACTACTACTAATAATAATAATTTATAGAGCGCACATATTCACAAAGTGCTCAAGGCGCTTGTGAAAACCATGAGAAATGCAACCATGAAACTAAAAACAGCAAAATATTTTGCAAAAAGGCAAAAAAAAAAACGGAAAAAAGGAGACCAATCGAACCCACCTCACTGCTTCCGTTTACTGGCTTACTACTACTGTGACTACAGTATATATAAATAAAAGCAATGATGCTAGCAAAATAACAAACAACCCTTTTTAATTACTGTACATGCTTAATTAATATTCAACAGAATAGACCATGTTATGTAAACAATTTACTGTAATTATTGGAAAGTAAGTAAACACATTAACAGTGTGGGTTGGTATTGACTATTAGTATCTGCTTATACCTAGATAAATATACAAAAGCCTCAGAAACTTCATTTACCACCCTATCCAATAACATATTCCATAAATCCCCATCCTCAAATGGAAGGTTAATGTAATCCTATACCAATCATCTTGTAAGTTAAAAGCAGGAAAAAAACTGAGGCCTTTATTTATTAAAACAGTTATTGTTATATGAATAAAAACAAATAACAATATGCTAACTACATTACTTCTTTATATTTTACCCAAATTTATTTTAAACTGCGTCATAGATAAAAATAATAAATAATTGTGTCAACATATGAAATTAGATCAAACAACATTTTTAAATTAACTAACCAACTGACTACAGATTGTTTTGTCAAAAACAGTGAACGAATTGCTGGTACCAATGAAATTTATTGAGTGACTATAATATAACAAATTTACTGGTACCTTATTTATCAGATATATTTAATAACCCTAGATTTAAAATATCTAGAGAGAGCTTGATGAATGGTAAATACAGTATGACCAAATTTATGGTGTGCCAACAAGGACAAATATTTATCATGTTCATTTGGTTTAGGCTAATTAGATCCATCACCCAAAGAACATACAGTACCACCCTTTTCCTCCTACCCCATTTTACAATCCCCACAACCTGCACCCATCACAATCCTCTAAGACTGATTTAATGGCACTGGCACATTATAGCAATGTCAGACTTGAATTGCTAGCCAATACATGGTTGTAATATCAAATAAAATGTCTAGGCTCAGCAAACTAATAACTGGCAGAAATACACAACAGATGACTAACTAAACGGCAGATGTTACCATCATCCGGTGATGTATTCGCCGTCGGTTAAAGAATCGTTAGGCCTAAACTAGTTTCTGAATTATTAAGTACGGTCGGAAAGAACATGCTTAATTTTGTTATATAATATAATTATCAAGAATAATGTTACCTTAAATTGAAGATGAATCCGATTCAGAATATCTGCAGTGTACTTTATGCATCCGGCTGTCAGTGGTCACCCTGTCAGTCACTGGTGGTAGAAATCCATTCACAAATTTACCCTCGACCGCCCGGCTTACTACTACTACGTAGAAACCAACCAAGTGTCACTCACACAGGTTGTTGGAAAACACGTACTTAGCACACGGTAAATCGTTTACAGTGAAAGTCTGTCAAACCTCGCTGGCAAGATTGTATTTGCTTGCAAGGTTGTACAGCTAGCCTTAGTAAATAAACCGGTGAAAGTGGGTCATAAAGTGTACAATACCACTGTTTATTCTGCACCTTACTTTATGCAGTATGTTTCATATTCTTTGGTTTCATACGCTTGCAACATACACGTTCCGTGAGGGCCTCCTTCCATAGTTCTTTGCTGGTAAAAATGAATATGCAACATATCGTGATATGAATGAGGTCAAATTTGTTTAAATATTATGAATATTGATTAATTGACTCTAAAGGCCACTGTAGAAAATAATATTGTAGGATACTATTGTACAAATTATCATTTAATGTTAAAATCAATATATAGTAACAAAATGTATTCTTTAGGCCTATTTGATTGATATTTGTTATTTATTGTTTATCTAAAACCTGTTTATTTTCACTCATTTAACTGCGCATGGCCTACTAATTAATTAATTTATTATTCAACAATTACCAATCAAACAAAACTATTATTTAATATACTATTGACTAATTATTTGTATACTATCTTAGGTGTAGGCTACAGTATTCAATAATTTCCCACAGTAATGTACACTATCATCGTGTCGTTTTTAATACAATAAATAATTTAAATGTAACAAAATATTTAAACAAAATATACATAGGCCTGAATAAGAATTAGAGAGGAAGGGAATATATTAGTAGGCCTAGTGTCGCGATTCATTTCTCGATGAATTCAGGAATAATTTTATTCATTCAAATTCAAGGATTGAGTATTTAAAACCTCTATATACAGTATATATTTTCAAGAAACACCTTGCAGAAGATAGAAGTTTGATTACATAATATGATTAAAACAAGAACGCATTTTATATTAAAATCTCATTTGAAGCTGGCATATTTCCATAGCAACTATATAAAGTAATGACGTCATAAACCCGCGTAGTTAAGCTACCTATAACGGAAGTAATGACGTAATATACCCATACATATTTATGTGGAAACGTTTTTCCACTCCATCTATTCTAGGGGGCGCTATTGATAAATTAATACAAATATTAAAGATGTAATGTCCCTTGAAACACAAAAAATGAAAAAAAAAATATTCTAAATTTAAATTGGCCATATCAAAGTAATATTAAAGTTATTCACTTTAAGTAGAAAACACAACAAGTTCACGTAATTAACAGGTAAATTAATTTGATTAAATTTCGTCTGGAAAATCGTCACGAGTGAAAGTAAACAAAGATTTCAAACCATTAGTATACAAATAATGAATGTTTATGAGTGCAATGGTACAAATAATGGCACGAGGTGAATGATGAAAGGTTATATCAACGAGGCAAAGCCGAGTTGATATAACCTTTCATCATTCACCAAGTGCCATTATTTGTACCATTACACGAATACAAAACATTCATTATTTGTTTTATATAACATCTAGACGTTTTTTTTTCGTACACAAAAATGTTTCAAAAAGTACTATTTAACGATCGTTGAATAGTGCGTACTATTGCACGCCATGTGACCCACATTCGTCCAATCAAATGACAGGAATTTATATAGGTGTTATATAATATGCATTATGCATGATGCTAATTAGGATTGTTTACAACTCGTCGCGGTTGAGAAGGTGTTTTCACACAGATCGCGAAGAAGTTTTATGATTATGCATACAGAGTAGCCAAACAAGCGCGTTGCATTATGAGATATGTTTTGATCGAAAAGTAATTTTTTGAACAAAAAAACGTCTGTATTTCGGTTAAATTATTTATGGTGAAAGTTAATAACTATTATTATACTTCAAAATGACCCACTTTTTTTCAAAATATTACATTTTTTTTCTAATTAGTCAAAGGGACAATACATCTTTAATATTAACTCAAATTTCATACTTAAAAAATGGCAGTAGGCCCACCATCGGACAATTACACGGTGAGTGTAAAAGTGAAAATCGGAATAAAAATTGTTTTAAATATTGAAACCTCCCGCGATTTTTGAGAGTGAGGTTTATAGTAAATATTATGTTCTGTTTTCCCGCTTCTATTTACGCGTTTAATTCGGCTGAACATTTGGAAATCACGTTATTCTTTTCATAAACAATAATTATCATCCTAAAAAAACGCAGCAATCTCAGAAAAAATACAACACGAACTGAGTAGCAGTCAATTTATTGATATGATGACGTTTTGTCAGTACCAAATAGCCAGTTTGTTAAATGCACAGGTAGACCTATTTAAACGAAAAATTATGATGAGAAACAACAGCGTTATTTTTTACTTGCTAATCCAGAAATATCAATATATACAGTGCTATTCACAATTTAATAATCGAAGAAGAGAACAATACAACGATAATAACTTTAATATATATGGCTCTGAATTCTACGATGTTATGTCGCCCTCTCTAAAACTATAAAAAAATAGGTAGAGATAAAGAAAGATATAAAATACGGTACATATTTTATCTTTATTTATCTCTATCTATTTCTATATCAACCATTCGGTGTACGTCTGCACGACACATCACTTTTTACACTTAGCCTAAACTATAAAAAAAATGTCCATAAAGTTGTTATTGAATAGTTTTTATTGTTTCAAAATTAAAATGGTTTAATTCATTTACAACAAAGATAAGTAAAGATGAATTTATATGGCGCATGTCGCATCTTTAAGCAGTCACGTACAAGTTTCCAGGTGTTAAATTTGATTTTATTTATTTGCATCTTATTAAAAAATACATATTAAGATAACGAATATTTATATATAGGGCCTAAATACAATTTAAAAAAAAACAAAGAACATTAAAATGTAATAGTGTAGGTATGTAGTAGTAGTATGGTACGGAACATGCGTTTCATACAAATAAATTAATTAAATGATAAATTGGGGAAACTTTACTGTATAACAATATTTTTAATTGCTAAATTACATGGAATTTCCAGTTAGAACTAGGCGTAATTGTATTAACTTATTTTGCACCGCAATAAATAAGTTGCAGGAAAATTATAATATTTTGTCGGTTGTAGGCCCCTACAAAAAGTTGAACAAACTTCATTCAATATTATTATTTATTATTATATCAATATCCGCATATGAAATTTCCAGTTAATTATTTGACACCGCAATCAAATTCCTAGTACTGTACTTTTTAGCATTCCTAAATACCGTATGACGCGGACCTTCTCACTTTACTTGCCCTATTTTTATCTTCTTTGTAATAATGGACGAGTCCATAGAAATCAATCAGCCACGTGATCAAAACATCATTGACGTAATCTCTGTGACGTTGCAGCCAGAGGTAAACACTATCACATGCTATAATCTATAAGAACCATTGCGCAGTTAGTGACCAACTGTAACCATCGAGTTTTTACTGCTTTAAAATATAATATATTGTAATTAACTGTCAGAAAAATGATGAGGAATCGTTTGGTAAGTTGTTTCTGTTTCTCTATACATAGATTAGATTCAAAGAGTGTTTAAAACACTGGACAATGTTAGGCTGACTGAGAGTGAGCTTACTTAGTTAGTATGGTGCATGGACTCGTGTTCAGACCACCAGGAAGACGATAAGATAAGCACACACATTGCATGTGCTATTAGTATTAGCCGTGATGATAGTTCCTATTTATCTTTAAATCTTTCATTTAACTTTATTTTAAAATTCATAAAATATGTTCTAGTGAGTGAATAGTTTTAAAAATAACTTGTCCTGTTAGGCCTACTATATTAACCAACCAGACACAGGGTGTTACAGAACAATATCTTTTTGTTTTTGGTTTATTAACAAAGAAGAACCATGCTGCAGTTCACAAGCCACAAATGCCCAACGTCGTTACCTGACCTGTTGGGTTAATTCAGGAACAATGGGTATAATATGTGTTTACATTTATACAAAATAGCCTTCAATTATTAATCATTATTATATGAAAGTGTCCCCTTAAAATGAGGGTTTCTACTGTGTGCTGGGAAAAGGAGGTTCTCTTACCAAAAAAAATATTTTCCTGAATTCTACAAATTTTCTTCCAATACATGGTTACATTGTTGATTAAACAATTCTTTTTTATTTGTTTTCAGATAAAATCTGTTGGACCAAAACTCCTTCCTTTTCTCCTAAGCTCAATCTTATATTTTGCACTGCAGCCGCAAAAGTGGGAGCCATCACCTTACAGAATCTTCTTCAAATGCTTACCAATAGTCAGCCTATGTTTCTTTGTTCTATCCTACTATTTCTCAATTAAAAAACGTTATTCATCTCTTATACTTGTCGGACTTACTCTCTCATGTGTGGGTGATGCGTGTCTGATATATTGCGAAAACTTCTTCATCCACGGACTTCTATTTTTTGCGATGGCACACCTGACGTATATCATCGCGTTTGGTGTATCCCCCGCAAAATGGTCAGTCTTATGTGTCTGTGGTTTTCTCGGCCTTTCTATTTACCTCTTCATGCTTCCAGGACTACAGAACGAGATGATATTCCTAGGTGGTTTATACATCCTGCTGATCCTGATCATGGCATGGCGTGCTGTCGCAAGACTACAAGTATTCGAGAAAATGTGGACATGGACAAAGATTTGTGCGACTGTCGGTGCTATTTTATTTTGCATTTCAGACTTTGTTTTGGCTGTGAATAAGTTCAGGTTCCCTGTGCCCTACCACCAGGAGATAATCATGGGCACATATTACACAGCCCAGCTTGGCCTTGCGTTATCAGTCGTGGAGTTGTCGTCACGTGGGGATGAAAATACTGCTCAAGTTTGCAGTAAAAAGAAGGAAAATTGATTAATGTGTTTTTAGTAATTTATTAAAGTAAATTTCTCTAAATAAATTAACAATATCATATTTTATAAATTAATATGTTTGATAATATGTACAGCGGTAATAGAAAGCAGATAAAATGAAGGAATAACAAGTTTAATAAGCTTATTAAAAAGTAAAACTTGACACACTAAATAAGTCGTAGACTCGGGTACCCCGAGTAAAAAGTACAGTCAGAACCGTAGCCATGTGACTTAAAGTGGGTTAAACTCTCTGACCTGGGGAGGGGGGGGGGGTGTCTGGTGGAACTCCTGGATCCTAAATGAAAGAGCTATTAGCATTTATACGGCACATTTTAAAGATATTATTGGGGATTACGACCTTGTCTGTGCTAAAAATAGCCCACAGAGAGCTATTTTTTTAAAAAAAACAATCTGTTGTTTCTAGCTTACCCTAATTGGTCCATGTAATTTTTCCCTGAATTTATTTTGTTTTTCTTGCCTGGCTAGCATTGGGTTATACTAGCAACTTAAAGGATACCCTGCTGTTCTATTGCCACATGACATGGTAACGTGAACTACCTCTCTGGCTTGCTACATATTTTCTGTTGAAGAATTCTAATTTTTAAGCAAGTGGTCATGACTAATAGTTTGCTAAAATTATCTTGGCTTCCATCCACTTTATTCTAATTTTAGTATTTTCTCTTGAGTAGTTACTTGAAGATTTATAACTTCTCTTCTTTTGCCTGGTGAGGAAAACTACTAGCAAAGCAAAAGGTTGGCAAACCTGAATTCAACAGTGTTATACTTTCTAAAATTACATTCAGCTCTGTTTGAATGTGGGTATACACAATGCACTGTCAGTTGTAACTATTTATAATCATTATATATGATTACAATAATTTTGTAGTCAAGTATTTTTCTACTAGAAGTTTACTTTCAATTTGTCCACATTTATTATACTGTATATTGATGTACTGTATCATATTCGTGTAATGGTGTTAATTAAAAGTAATAATATTTATGTAATTATTCTAGGCCTTATTTTCACTTACTCTGAAATTTCATGGCCCATAAAGATAATATAGATTTCATAACATGTTTTGTAACCATACAATTTGAAATGATTGTTGTTTATGACGGAAATGATTGTACAGTTTATCGTTTCGTAATCATTATTTCTTGAATTAACGATGCAAATTTCGAAGAAGGAAGAGTCTACTAAAATTTATTGGAAAAATTTGTTTTTGCTTTGTTCCTGCTAATTAAAAAAAAAAGAATGATTAGATAGTACTGTATAACCATATATGGACCTGCCATAAAATCACATGTCTAAACTAAGCTACTGTACTGTAGATAGAGATATCTTAAAATAGCTTTATATTTACTTTATTGATAAATTAAATGATATTTTTATATTTCATTGATTATATGAAGCAATAATAGATTAATGTATTGTGTCGTTATTATCTTAAGTGATATTACTGTTTGATATTTCATAATTGAACTCCTAAAATAGCCTTTTGGTTGTGTAGAATGAGTTGTGTTTGCTATTACCGTTGATTTTGCAATACTGTGAAAACAATGCGATCATAAAAGGTCATACAGGTTTGATGTGGTAAAATAGATTCCATCTGCTACAAATTGGTAAAGGAAAAATGTGTTTTATTATTTGAATGCATAGTTTAATATACAATGTACTTCCAGTATAATAAAAAGATATAAGAAGTCGAACAAGCACAAATAATTTGGCATTCTTTAATTTGTACAACAGCTTGTTGTAGATTTACAGTATAAATAAATAAATAAATTTAAGTATAAATTAGTCACCCATTATAATATTAGAGGAAACATTTTTCCATATATTTCTATTTCTAAGTACAATATACAGTAAAATAGAGAGAGAAAACAAAAGAGTATAACTTACCTTTTTTAAAAACAAGAACAAGTCGATTTTGCATATAATTTTATATTCTTATTTTCCCAACATTACAAGTTTTGTTTTTCACGATAAAGTATTTATGCTAAAATTCAGTCCAACCTTAATTCATTCTCAATTTTTTAAGAGTGCAAAATATTTTACAATAAAAGGTTTAGAAAGGTTTGACAGTGGCGGATCAAAGATTTTGAAATAGGGGGAAGGGCGTAAAAGTAGTGCAATGAAGTATTGAACTTCATTTGATGTACTATCTTTTGTTTTACAATTTGTGAAATTTAGAGGTGGCCCGGGCTGGTTGGCCACCCCCCCTCCCCCTCCTTGAATCCGCCCCTGTTTGAAAGTGAAAATGTATTAAATATTTCATTTCTAAATTCTAAACACTTTAAAGGTTTAGCAAACAAAAAGCAAAACTATTTCATCAATTATAAATATTTATCAATTCTGTATTTATTTGACTGTATTTTGTGTTTCTATATTGCAATATAAGTTTTCTCTCCTTTTTTATTCACTTCATTTGATCATGTAAAATTATTTTTATTTTCGACTCAGGGGTAAGTCAGACAAGATTACCTTGTAAAGTGTAATGCAACAGTCAATGCAAAGACCTAATATATCAGTAATGCTTACTGTAGATTCAGTAAGGATTCTGATACAGGTGTCAAAAGATATTTGTTTTCTCAGGTGTATAAAACAGCCTATTTTATTTAGACAGAAATATGTATCATAGGGTGTAGTCCTATGTTTCTTGTACATCCCAAAAAATGCGTTTAATGCTGTTTTGTTTAATTTATTAGCTTTTTTGTCAAATAAAATAATAATGTACTACTAATATTAAACCGATAGGTGCATTTTTCATTACTACCGAATTTCTTGTCATGTGTTCCATACCTGTGAATTCTGAATTTGGAATAAAGGGATACAAATTAACCTTTGACATTTTGTACATAGATATGTATACGCTGCGCACCCTTTTTATTTCAAATTCTCTATCCACTGGTACCAATAGGTATCACTAATGTACAAGGACATTTCAGTTTTTAAATATTTTTGTGTGTGCTTGTTATGTTTAGCCTATATTTTTTGAGTAAAAAATGAGTATTTTAAATTTTTGATGTGAAAACTAGTTGATTATCAATAAATAAGATTGTAAATGATTTTAATTTAAAACTGAAGTTAGTTTTCTTTGAAACAAAAGCAGAATTTAAGTTGTTTTTGTTTTAGGAATCTCGGTTTACAAAAAGGAAATGGTTAAATCATAGGACACATATATGTCTATTGTTCAAAAAGTCATTCTCTCACGTTACAATAATTATATTATTATTTTATGTTTCAATTGTGGATACGTTATTTATTTTATGGCAAAATATAGCCCCATTTCAACATCCACTCTTACACAATGATACTGGTATTGATATAAGCCCACCTAAATTTAAAATAAACATAAAAAATAAAACAGTGATGTACAGGGGCAGTGGGTTTATACATTGTAGGCACAGTAAACTTAAATATAATTAAAGTATCTATAGTAATGAATTATAAATATGTATATCCTTTGATACAATTTAATTTTAATAGATATATTTAAGAATATTTTACAGATAAACTGAATATTTGTTTTTTTTTTTATCCTGGTAAAATGTAATTCTTAGATGTTATATGTTAATAAAAATATACAGACAGTCTGTGTACAAATGATTCTTTAATTTTGATTATTTTGTCACATTTATAAAGCAGTAACAGTCTAGGGCAGGTCCAGGGGAAGCACTAAGCTACTCTACCCTTTTTGACCGCTAAAATTAAATTATAAATTACTCTTTGATATATTTTTTGACAGACTTTCAATATTATATGTTTGCGCTCCTCTGTTAAAAAAATCCTGGTTCCGCCCCTTTATAATTTCTTACAGTACAAGTCTTCAGCATTAACAAATAGGCCTTCAAGAAACATATTTTTATAGTGTACACTCCAGTACATGCATTTTGAAAGCTCTCCAGTTTCATAATTTCAATACAATCAATACTTAGACTTTTGTACTAAAAAGAAATTGAAAGTCAACTTTCAATACATTTTAAAAGCCAAATAATACACTGTATATAATAGTATAGACAAATCCATTATAATTAAATTTATAGTGGTAAAATCATTAATTTCATTTACTTGTATAAAGAAGGTCTATTAAGGTTTATGCTCTGATGAATCATGGGAAAAGATATTATTTTAGCCTAGTCATATTTTTGTAAACCGCAGAATGCATTTTTGCAGATTAAGTCAGAACACTGAAGTTAAGCGATGTTTTAGGCCAGACAGAACTTGGAGGCGTCTGAGAATGGGTGCCGTATAGATCTTTCCAAGTGACTTGGCATAATGGTTTAGAAATACCATACAAGAGGCATGGGTTCCAGCCTTTGTCTGTGCCATATTAATTGTAAAGGCAAAATGCTTTACTCTCAATGCCGCGTCTTTTGGAAGATATTGCTCTTTCATTAAGGGGGCCCCAGAGCCTAAAAATGGTAAAATGAAGCTTAATTTCGTGTCCTGTCTTTTGCATTACAATTCGCGAAATTTAGATCCCCCCCACCCCCACTTGGATCCGTCCCTGTGTCATGTCATTGAACAGTAGAAATGGATCATATAAAATGGACTGTACTCATTTCCAACTTCTAAGCCAAAGGATTCTAAAAATAATCTTGGTTTAGAAATTAGTATTAGTCATCATAGCTTAGTGCTATCTGCAACACTACATGTGTGTTTAAATAGCTATCATGAGATACCGTAGATAACACCGTTTACTACATGAAGTGAAATAAAGAATATTGGTTAAGTATCAAGAAGGAAACCCAAGCCTAACCTCCTTCAAATGATATTCAACCTTAGGTGGTAGCTATAATAATAGCAAATGCAACAAAGTTTGTAAATGTATATAACCAGACTATTTGTTTGTTTAGTGATATTTATTTATTTTATATGAGAATTATATTGTATATATTTGAGAGAAAGTGTGTTTAAAAAAAAGTGTTTATGTATATTAATTTTATTTTAGACAGGTAGCCCTAATTTATTTATATAACTATTTATATTTCAATGTTTAGGGGCTGAACTTGATTAGTTTTAACTATTTTTTAGCCCTTCCCTTGATATAATTATTATTATTTGTATATTACAATGTTTATAATTTATATTTTATGGGTAAATAAATAAAGAAAGAAAGAAAGAAGAACGACGTCCAGGAGGCCTAGGTTCAGCTGCATAAAAAAGGGGACGAAAAGAAAGAAAAAATAGGTTGTTGAAATAATCAATATAGTACTGTAAAACGCTGTTATGGCAAAGAAGAACAAACTGCATTGTACACACATGGGTTTGTATATACATGCATACATACAAGTTTGAGCGTTTGTACAAATAACAGTTTGTGTACATGTACAAATAACAGTCTGCGTACATGTACAAATAACAGTATGCGTACATGTACAAATAACAGTATGCGTACATGTACAAATAACAGTCTGCGTACATGTACAAATAACAGTATGCGTACATGTACAAATAACAGTCTGTGTACATGTACAAATAACAGTCTGCGTACATGTACAAATAACAGTCTGCGTACATGTACAAATAACAGTCTGCGTACATGTACAAATAACAGTCTGCGTACATGTACAAATAACAGTCTGCGTACATGTACAAATAACAGTCTGCGTACATGTACAAATAACAGTCTGCGTACATGTACAAATAACAGTCTGCGTACATGTACAAATAACAGTATGCGTACATGTACAAATAACAGTCTGCGTACATGTACAAATAACAGTCTGCGTACATGTACAAATAACAGTCTGCGTACATGTACAAATAACAGTCTGCGTACATGTACAAATAACAGTATGCGTACATGTACAAATAACAGTCTGCGTACATGTACAAATAACAGTCTGCGTACATGTACAAATAACAGTATGCGTACATGTACAAATAACAGTATGCGTACATGTACAAATAACAGTCTGCGTACATGTACAAATAACAGTATGCGTACATGTACAAATAACAGTCTGTGTACATGTACAAATAACAGTCTGC
Organism: Antedon mediterranea; assembly: GCF_964355755.1. Classification (NCBI taxonomy): domain Eukaryota; kingdom Metazoa; phylum Echinodermata; class Crinoidea; order Comatulida; family Antedonidae; genus Antedon; species Antedon mediterranea. Next base: position 20,012,350 of record NC_092676.1, read on the forward strand.
GTACATGTACAAATAACAGTCTGCGTACATGTACAAATAACAGTCTGCGTACATGTACAAATAACAGTCTGCGTACATGTACAAATAACAGTCTGCGTACATGTACAAATAACAGTCTGCGTACATGTACAAATAACAGTCTGCGTACATGTACAAATAACAGTCTGCGTACATGTACAAATAACAGTCTGCGTACATGTACAAATAACAGTATGCGTACATGTACAAATAACAGTCTGCGTACATGTACAAATAACAGTCTGCGTACATGTACAAATAACAGTCTGCGTACATGTACAAATAACAGTCTGCGTACATGTACAAATAACAGTCTGCGTACATGTACAAATAACAGTATGCGTACATGTACAAATAACAGTCTGCGTACATGTACAAATAACAGTCTGCGTACATGTACAAATAACAGTATGCGTACATGTACAAATAACAGTCTGCGTACATGTACAAATAACAGTCTGCATACATGTACAAATAACAGTCTGCGTACATGTACAAATAACAGTATGCGTACATGTACAAATAACAGTCTGCGTACATGTACAAATAACAGTCTGCATACATGTACAAATAACAGTCTGCGTACATGTACAAATAACAGTCTGCGTACATGTACAAATAACAGTATGCGTACATGTACAAATAACAGTCTGCGTACATGTACAAATAACAGTCTGCGTACATGTACAAATAACAGTATGCGTACATGTACAAATAACAGTCTGCGTACATGTACAAATAACAGTCTGCGTACATGTACAAATAACAGTCTGCGTACATGTACAAATAACAGTATGCGTACATGTACAAATAACAGTCTGCGTACATGTACAAATAACAGTCTGCGTACATGTACAAATAACAGTCTGCGTACATGTACAAATAACAGTCTGCAAATGTGTATGAATATCAATTTGAGCATGAATTTAGAAAAGGTTTGCAAGTGTGTACAAATAAATTAAACTTACAGAAATGCAAATAACAGTTGAAGTTGAGCAAACTTGAGCAAATGTGCAAAGATAATAGTTAGAACATATGAGAGTAACATTATGAGCGCATATTACTATAGAGTAACACTATGAGCGCATGTTAGAGTAACACTATGAGCGCATGTTAGAGTAACACTATGAGCGCATGTTACAGTAACACTATGAGTGCATGTGAGAGTAACAGTATGAGCACATGTGAGAGCAACAGTATGAGCACATGTGAGAGCAACAGTATGAGCACACGTTAGAGTAACATTATGAGCGCACGTTAGAGTAACATTATGAGCGCATGTTAGAGTAACATTATGAGCGTATGTTAGGGTAACAGTATGAGTGCATGTTACAGTAACAGTATGAGCGCATGTGAGAGTAACGGTATGAGTGCATGTGAGAGTAACAGTATGAGCACACGTTACAGTAACAGTATGAGCGCATGTGAGAGTAACAGTATGAGTACATGTGAGAGTAACAGTATGAGCACACGTTACAGTAACAGTATGAACGCATGTGAGAGTAACAGTATGAGTACATGTGAGAGTAACAGTATGAGCACACGTTACAGTAACAGTATGAGCGCATGTGAGAGTAACAGTATGAGTACATGTGAGAGTAACAGTATGAGCACACGTTACAGTAACAGTATGAGCGCATGTGAGAGTAACATTATGAGTACATGCGAGAGTAACAGTATAAGCGCACGCAAGAGTAACAGTATGACCGCACGCGAGAGGAACAGTATGACCGCACGCGAGAGGAACAGTATGAGTGCATGTGTGATAGTAACATTATGACCGCACGTGAGAGTAACAGTATGAGTACACGCGAGAGTAACAGTATGAGTGCATGTGTTATAGTAACATTATGACCGCATGTGAGAGTAACAGTATGAGTACAAGCGAGAGGAACAGTATGAGTGCATGTGTGATAGTAACATTATGAGCGCATGTGAGAGTAACATTATGAGTACACGCGAGAGTAACAGTATAAGCGCACGCGAGAGTAACAGTATGACCGCACGCGAGAGGAACAGTATGACCGCACGCGAGAGGAACAGTATGAGTGCATGTGTGATAGTAACATTATGACCGCACGTGAGAGTAACAGTATGAGTACACGCGAGAGTAACAGTATGAGTGCATGTGTTATAGTAACATTATGACCGCATGTGAGAGTAACAGTATGAGTACAAGCGAGAGGAACAGTATGAGTGCATGTGTGATAGTAACATTATGAGCGCATGTGAGAGTAACATTATGAGTACACGCGAGAGTAACAGTATAAGCGCACGCGAGATTAACAGTATGACCGCACGCGAGAGGAACAGTATGACCGCACGCGAGAGGAACAGTATGAGTGCATGTGTGATAGTAACATTATGACCGCATGTGAGAGTAACAGTATGAGTACACGCGAGAGTAACAGTATGAGTGCATGTGTGATAGTAACATTATGACCGCATGTGAGAGTAACAGTATGAGTACACGCGAGAGGAACAGTATGAGTGCATGTGTGATAGTAACATTATGAGCGCATGTGAGAGTAACATTATGAGTACACGCGAGAGTAGCAGTATAAGCGCACGCGAGAGTAACAGTATGACCGCACGCGAGAGGAACAGTATGACCGCACGCGAGAGGAACAGTATGAGTGCATGTGTGATAGTAACATTATGACCGCATGTGTGAGTAAAAGTATAAGTGCATGTTAGAGTAACAATATGACCTGTAAGAGTTGGTTTAAATGTTTTAAATGTCTAAATACAACATACGACAAATAATAATATTTCTCTTGACTGTTGAATAATTTATTCATTAAGCATCTTCACAATATTGGCCACTTTACATGCACATCACCACTTTTCTTCCAAAGTGGTTATGTGAATCTTCTATAGCAACAACAAAAAATTAAATAAAAATAACTTCATCATATTAACAAACTAAAACCCAAAATAAATTAGCACTATGTTAAAAACTAACGATTGAATCATTATCAAAATTATAACTATTTTAGAATTTCTATCCGTAATTATAAATCAAAAACAATATTTGTTAAATGATGAGAAAAAAAAAATCTGTCCAAATAATTTTGAAAGCATGACTAAAATCTAGGATTAGAAGCACCCCTATTACCTAAATATTGCACAACATCCGATGCGACAAATATGGTTAAACTCAAATGAC